>NW_010137146.1:0-21496 GCF_000699245.1 Pterocles gutturalis | reverse complement strand
TCCAGGTCATTGATAAAGATGCTAAACAGTAATCTAGTTCCTTCCAAAATAGTATTCCAAAATTCTGACATCGGATCGGTATCCAAGTGCCACAAAAGTAAACTTTGCCAAATTGAGGCATGGTACATTGGCTTGTGTTTTCTCTGTTGCTGTAATTAACACTAAACTGCCTGGGATTAGTAATTAGTATGAATTAATCTTCTTCAAAATATTTCTGAAAACATTGCCTGATAAAGTCTCCTCTTTATCTTATTTATTCTTACCATTGTCTACTTTCCTTTATCATCTAAATCACAAGTTCATGACATGTGACAGTATTCAAAAGCCACAGTGAGAGCTGGTTTGGAATTCTTCTGCAAGAAATGGGTAAAATAGTTCCTCCCTAGAAAGTCTGAGACACATAATCAAATAGCTGGAGAAAAAGAGCAATATATAGCCAAATGAATTTGGTGGTGGATTTGAATAGTTTCATGTCATTGATTAAAAGATGATGCTGCACATTCAGGGGAATAGCATATTGGGAGCATGTGATCTAACAAGAGTGTGTCGGGGCAGAGTAGAAAAATGGCAGTTGCCATCTCTTGTTGCCACTATATAATCAGGTTTAATCCTGGAGCTCCAGGATGAAAGCTCCTCCTGGAAGGTGAGTGAGCCCTAATAAATGTGTTGAGCAATGCAGGTAGAAAATGAGCCAGGGCTAGGAAGGGTGGAGTTGCATATAGGAGAGACATAAAACTCTGCTTATGAATACCTTTGAAGATGAACACAAGTTTGACATAGAAAGCCACAGGAGACCAGTCTTTTGTAAGACCATATGGCACACATGTATATAAAATCTCCTCTTCAGCACTTCAAAGAGCTTAAAAATAAATGGATCTCTTTTCATTTAGTTCCTTGGAATTGCCTTGTACTCCCCCACTGGAAAACAAGCAGCGCAAAACCTTTCCATCCAAGATACCTACACAGCACCTTTTGACGAACGGGTCTAAATCGAGAAACCTCCCCAAAATGAGAGGTAGTGTGAGGCTATTTTTTATAAATACCTTGGGAGTTTTACTCAGTTGTTTGTAACCCCTCTTGAGTGCTTAATTCTAAGTCTGTTGTAAGAAGAAAGCTGTTCAGTTTGCTATCCACAGACTTGCTTTTCTTCTTTTGCTGTAATAGGTCCAAACAGTAAGTTAATGGAGAACAGGCCATCAGTATTAGCAAAATTTCTCCCCAGTGGTTCTGGACAGGAGCTAGGAAACACCAGCAGCTCAGAAGGGGAAAAGGATTCTCCACCACCAGAGTGGGACTCTGTGCCTCTTCACAAAGCTGGCAGCTGTAAGTAATCACTAGAGGATGACAGAATTAGTCTTCTGCAACGAATATCTGTAGGTAGGCTTGGTCTATTTATAGATCTTCCTGGGTTTTTTTTCACTGCATAGCTGTGCTCCCATTTTCTGCTGTGGGCCTCATATTGATAGCATCTGGTATGATTTGGGAGGTTTGAAAACCACATGGGTAGACCATGGGCCATTCCGCAGTTCTTCGGTAACAAACAGGATTCAGAAGCTGCTGGGGAAACTGAGGAAGTAAGAATTACCGCTCGAAAACAAATTATGTTTTCTACAGAAGATGGGGTTTTGCTTGGTCAAGTCTGCTGCAGCCAAAGTTGAAACTAATTATGTGATTTGGCCTTGAGAGGAAACACTGAAAATGCCTTAATGCAGTGGTTAGTGTGGGGCACTATTACGAGCTTTTTGGTTGCGTTGTTAAGTCCCTTGTGTGGGAAGCAAATCGCATTCATCTTGGTTGCATGTAAACATATTCATCCCTCTCCATAGTGCTTGCTTAGAAAGGTTCTTTCTTCGGTACAAATCAGTTTATCTTCGTGCTTTTATTGCAATACAATCTCTCTGAAAATAGGTAGTAAACCTGAATAATGATAGGTGAATATAGGGAATGAGCTGCCACTTTGATTACTGAGAACAGTCTTTGTCATTTTTCCTCAATTTGAACAGAAAGGATAGCAAAAGTTTGAGTAGCCTTTGTTTTAAAGTAAATACTACAGGAAGGTGTTTTGTGTTTCTTTTTATAGCTACGGACAACCTTTATAAACTCTCTCTACAAACCCTGAACGCAGATGCCTTCCTGAAACAGCGACAGCCTTCGCCGACACCCGCCTCTCCATCTCCTCCTCCTCTTCCCACATCTTTAGCCTTTGGGCCACGAGGAGGCACTTACAGCAGCATTGTGAACAGCAGCTGCAGCAAGTGAGTCCAAATCTGCACCTCCTACTGATTTCCCAAGCACAGAACACTTGTGGAACCCATGAGTTTCATATGGTGCATCTCCTTTTTTGCAGACCCATTTCCTCTTCCAATGGAAACTGCTTTTTTGCAGATATTACTTACCATGCTATTTGAATTGTTCTGGGGTTTCTTACAGCGTGGTAGATTGGAAAAATGTGCAATTACATGAACTGTTGTTAACATTTTAATGAATGCTAGCTTAAATTGCTGCTTTTTTTATCAAACTGATGAAGTTCAAAACCTTACTATTTTTTTTTCTTTTTCTCTTTCCCCTCCTTTAAGTGAAACGAAAAGCAAGCAGCCTAATGGTACCAAACATAAGCTGGCAAAGGCAGCTTCTCTTCCAGGCAGGAATGGTAACCCCACTTTTGCTGCTGTAGCTGCAGGTTATGACAAGAGCCCAGGTACTAGAACCAGTTTAGAGTTATAAATATTTCTGAGTATTTCATGAATATTGGGTTGGTTTTTTCTTCACTTCTTTTATATATGATATATTCTTGCAGGTGGCAGTGGTTTACCAAAGGTTTCTCCAAGCAAGACAGATGTTTCCAGCAATATCAGCGTTTCCCACACAGTTGTTGACAGTGATGGCTCTGACAGGTAATTTTTATAATCTCTAGGAAAATACCTAGGCCCCTGGAAAAGAAGATTGTAAGCTGTTAATGGCATTTTGAAGGTAGTGACAGAGTTCATTCTGGTTCTTTTTTTTTTTTTTTTTTTTTTTAAACGGTTGTTATAAGTCTGGGCATGGCATTTCTCAACTTGCAAAAAAATGTAGGACTTGTGAGTGACTCAGAAGTAGAGAGAAGGATGTTCTGGATGTGATGGAGACTCCCTTCCTTATTCCCAGTAACTCAACAATCTTGTGTTGCCCATGCATCCAAACAATGAGAAATCAACTTGGCTCTTTCAGTATTAAGAAGTGTGAACCAAGGTCACTTGAAATAGTTTACAGGCAGAATATCTTGCTGTACAGCAGTATCTTTCACTCCCAGTTTGAACACTGAGACCAGAACTATCACAGCACTTTGTGTTAGGAGTAGGAGCAGAACAGAGCTGTGCTCAGTCAGGCTCCCCAAGGCATGCTGTCGTTTCTGACATGTTTTGGCAGTGCAAAGTCTGTCTCAGTTGTACAAAGTAATGAACATTGCAACCTTTCTGGAATAGGAAAGAGACTTGAATTCAAGTTTCAATACACAAAGGAATTGCTTTTCTGAGCAAAGTTTGTGGGTGGGGTTTTGGTTTGGTTTTATAAATGTTTATCAGTGGTTCCAGTTACTCATCTGTAGTTTCAAGAAGCTTGCCCACAGACTGGAGCGTGAGCGTTTGTATGCCTTCTGAGTGGTTCTAAATTTTATCTGCTTGTCAAAAAAACTGTCCTATGGCTTAGACCCTATACATGTTCTTAAAAACTGAGCAAAAGAGCTACTCTCTGTGTTGGAGCTCAGTCTACAGATTAAAGAACATTATGTCTATAGCAGTGTGTTACTCCAAGGTGGGTACATACACAGGAAAATGGTATGTCACTGAAATCTTTTGTTAAAACAAAAATAAGCTGATTTTCTAACTCTTGATCACCATAAAAAAAAAAAATATATATAGTTAAATGGACATACACATTTGTATATAGATCAGTAAGTTAACATCATCGGTAGTACTGTGTTAATGAGTTGTGCGTTGCTTTCCCATTACTTCATCATATTTAGTTCGGGTTTGTGGAGTCCTATCAGCAATCCCAGCAGTCCTGACTTCACACCTCTCAACTCATTCTCTGCATTTGGACATTCTTTTAACTTAACTGGAGGTGAGTTTTTGTTTTCAGATATCTTCTATCTTCTGTATTCAAATACAGGTAAAGAAATGGTGTGTCTCCATTCCACTGGTCTAAGTACAGTGTTCCCATACGTAGGGAAGTGTGTTAAAAAATTGGTGGTGTATTCTGTGTTTCAGCCCTGGCATAGTTAGTGGAAACTCTTTAGAGTGTTTGTTGGGCTGGAAATACTTGGTTTTGAAGTTTCTCAGTCTCAGAAAACTTTCTTGAGATTTGTTTTTTCCTTAGTCTTCCTCCCCTCCATCCCTCCGCCTGAAGTTTTACACTCAGAAGTGTGCCACAGGGCCTGGGGTTTCCTGAGCACTTAAGACCTGCATTGCTCTATAAATGAGGCAATGGCCCATCTCTTGTGTTACTGTCCTCCTGCATTTTCCTCTAGCATTTGTATAGCTGCATGATGAAGTGATGCATACTAAAACCAGACATTAATTCCTGTACTTAAATATTTAGGTAAACTTTCCATAAGTGACTATTGGTGGGCCTCGATGCAGGCAGGCTATAGCGTACAGCATGGATATTCTGTATGCTTACTGTAGATTTGTATACCATGTTTGGAGATGCATGGTACTTTTTAAGTTGTCTGCAAAAGATGATCAGCAAAGGAAACTTTTATGTGGCCTTTGGAAAATAGATTGTATGTCTACTGAAAAAACACTGTCTACTGAAAAATGGTGGGTATGTGCAATCAACAGCAGCTGCTGCTGTGGGGTTCTTTCATCAGTGACACTTGGCACCAGACTTTGCAGGACAGCAGTAAGATGCCCGAAATCAGTTCTGTGTGCAGAGACCAGGCAAACAATGAGCACTGGTGCTGCCGTCTCCTTCTCTAGCAGAGGTGGCATCAGGGCTGGGGCACAGCCAGTGCCGTCTCCTGCCCCGGGAGTTACCTGGGAGGGGAGGGCTGCAAGGCACAAGAGTGCTGCAGCTATGAGAGGCTCCCTCAGCCTGGTCGCTTACTCCACCTGCAGTTCACTTGTTAGGAGGAATTGCCAGGACTCTCAGTATTGCTGTGCATCTGCCCAGTTCCCTGACTGTTTGCTTTTGGGTAAATAATGCCAGGAACCAAATAAATTTCATAGGTGACATTGAATTATACACAGTAAGTGTGTAACTCTTTTCCCCACTACAACCATGATTCTAAATTTGTAGCCACGGGCTTAGGGCACGTGAGATGAGATCTGTATTACTGTATGACCTTTTCTAATCTCTGTTCTTGCACTGCAGCAGGGCTTGCTAGAAAAGTATGGGAAATAACTGTGAAGAGTATTAGTCTGCTGTAGTTCTTGGAAACAGAGGAAGAGTAATGTACTCAGTTTTATTTCATTTTATTTTTAGAGGTTTTTAGCAAACTTGGTTTAGCTCGATCTGCTTACGGGCAGGATGTTCAGAGAAACTGGAGTGAATTCAATAACGTTCCATCATCCATCTGGGATCCTTCAGCTACAGACTCCGTACCCTCCTGGCCAACAAGCTCAAGTTCCCCAACTCATACAACTGCAGTAAGTATTCAGTCCAAAAGCAGTGTTTTATTATCGTACCAACCTGTTCTGTATCTGCCATCTGATTTTATTTCGAGGATTTTTAAATTTGGATTAAAAAACTCAACTGAAGAATAAAAGAAAAGGGAAGCTACACATATTCATCATTCAGTGTAGTTAAGCTGACATAGCTGTTCAACAGAGTGATTAGTCCGCTCACTTGAGGATGATGAATCCATGTAAATTTCTTCACATAAAAATATTTCTCACGAGAGCATCTTGCAGCAGTTACAAAAGTGTGTTCTTTTCCCATGTGCTTCAGGATTGTGGAAACAGCCATTCTGCTGCTGTGCCAGGGCTGGACACTACCTCTGTCACTTCCAGTTTGATGGACAGTTGCAAAGCAGCCAATATGATAACTTTCAGACTTAGATTCTGCTTCCTGAATCCAGTGTTGCACCTACTTGTAAATTAACTAAAGGTCAAAAAAAAAATTTATCTAAAAGACTTCAAATGTATTAGTTTCAGCTTAGAAAAAACACAAAAGTACTGAGTGTAAGGTGAAGCCTTTAAACTGGCTACTAATTTTCATGGAGCACTTGAGTATAGCCAAGGAAGAAGAAACAACTCTTACACAGATTGTAGCACTGCTCCCTCATCCTTGTGCCTGTCAGAATAAAACTTACACCACAACAGCTGTCTTCAGTGCCAGCTGAAATCGTTCTTCATCTTGTCTTCTGAAAATGTTTTTGTAGTGAGTAAGAAGCAGTGTTTACTTCTTCACCTGGTAGCAATTCAGATGGAGTGGAGAAAGGTGGGGGGCAGGGAAGAAGGTCACACAGCTTCTTATAGACACACACTCACTGATCCGCCCTTGTCATGCGGTTACAACTGTAGCTGTAACCTCACTAAAACTATGTAAGGAGAGATTTCTGCTTTTTGGTCACATGGAAAGCAGATTTCTCAGCATTTGATATATGGAGGGATTTAGGACAACCAGAACAATCTCTCTATCTCCTAACCTATTTCCTGGCCACTTCTGAAAAATACCAGTAAGTGTGCTTCAGGAAGCATTGAGACGGCAGCCAGACAAATGGTACAGAAGAATTGCCAGTTTCTCCCTTTAAATACTTCTGGGTTTTTTTGGGGGAAAAAAAAAGGCACTTTAGGAGCTTATTCAAGGAGAAGATCACTTAATAAACAAGCAACAGCAAACAGCCTGAAATGTTCAAAGCCTTTTTAATTATAGAGATTTTTTCAAGTGCTGGCAGCGAGCCAGAACTTTCATATTGGCTCTTCCTGCCACTGAACCTCCTTGCTCTGAGTGCTAGATAAGAGAGCAGATATCGGGCCAGGGTCCTGTTCTTTTCTCTCATCTGGCACAAGAGCCAAAGCTGTTCTTGCAAACAGCACTTCCATAGTGGCTTCTGTGTTACCCTCTTTTCTGGGAAGGTGTCTGGGCTGTTGATTTTGATCATTCTCCTTCCTTATTGCTCGTTACACATAAAATGGGAAAGCTCTTTGCTTTGTACTAAGTAGCATTTGATTTCTGGGTGCAGCCTCTCCTCAGGCCTTGCTGCATTGCCGGTACTTCTGCCCATGTTTCTTTCTAACCACAGCCCCTTACTCCTCTTTCCTCCATTTCCCTGTGTGTCATTCTGACTGACGGCCACTTGTACTTCCCTCTGCCAGCCTTGAAAGGGAGTAGCAGTCTAATCCAAGGTATTCTTCTCTGCCACTGCTTTCCTGTTTGCTTCTACTTTATCAGCAATTGCCTTTCTGTCAGGCTGTCCCAAACACTTTTGGGACATGTAGGAATACTTCCTGGCTCTTGCCCACAGGACAAAACAGAGTGGACTGTTAGTGTGTTAGGGATGGTGTCTGAGCAGCAGAATGTTTCCTGCTGTAGGCTTAGTAGTCTAATGCTTGTATAGCTTAAATAGAACCATTTAGTCATATAACAGTAATAAACTGTGACCCTAGTGTGGTTCAACTCTAAGTGACATTGGAGAGTCCTAACGACGTTGGCCTGGTTAACCCCTGAGTGTGCTCAACTCCTGTCCAACCCTCAGTATCAAATTCTTTGAGGACCCTTTGGCAATGTGTTAGTGTCCATCCAATTTCAGGTATGATTAGACTGAGCAGATCTTCTTCATTCCAGGGGAGAAAAGAAAAGCCTGAAATGAAGACATTTTCAGAGTTTACCTTGTTTACATTTCTAAAGGGATTTTTATTTTAATCTTCAGATCCAGAGTACACTGATACTGGTTAACCTTTAGTGTGCATTATCTGAGGGCTGAGATCTTGGGAAGGGATGCCCTATCTCCACCCAGTAAATCCAGACATAAGGATGTTTGTACCTTACAGCACATACTCAACAATTCCACTGCCTTTTGGATGTATCAAGTTTACTGTATATTTGCAAATTGAATTTACAGCCTATGTACATTAAATCTATTGGTGCTGAGGTAGGTAGTGTATTAAGCCTAAATGTAGCAGCTTCTGTGCTAATATTAGCATGAAAGTTATGCTAACCTTTCTCATCTCCATCTCTGGCTGCTTCCGGGTATCAATTTCCACCACACCATGGGTTAGATTCCTCTGCTTGTTGCTTGCTACTGTTTGGGCTTTAATAAAACAGTTGACAAAACCTGGGGCGTGTTCATTTCTGCATGTGTTCTCTAGGCTTGCTGTACCTGTCCTATGCATCCCAAATGCGTTTGTGACGTGTTGCAGCACGCCTGCATCTGCACCATGACCATTTGTCAGAGACTCCCAGATGTCTTGAGCCAGGAGAGACTTATTGGAACTCCATGACAAATGGCCAATTCTGAAATCCCCTCTCCCTTCATCTAGAGGAGTTCTGGATGGGGGAAAATGTATATACTGGGAATACAGTGAGGTACAGTGGGGCTGAACACAGGTAGGTTCATCCAAAATGTACAATTTATAACAGATATGTCTGAATACAAAGAGATAAGTTTGCAAACAGCCAAAAAAGGATCAAAGAATAGACTTAGCTGCTACCTTCCATTACAAGTTATATTTTGTTGGTTTTTTTGAGATTTGAACCATGTTTATTTACCTCATTCTAGCTAGTTAAATTAAGCTTGAGCTTTTTGGCCCTTGTGTGTTAAAGTCTGAATACTAGTAATGGTATGGGGATGTATAAGCTTAAAAGCCTGTAATGTAATTGCACTCTGCAGCCCATTCAGTTACCAGATGCGTTCAGTGACCATTAGTAGTGTGGTTCTTCTGGGCAAGCTCTCGTAAAAGGAGTTCAAAACTCCATGTTGCAGGGGAGGACGGAAGGGGTTCCACAGCAGGCTTTCTGCTTCTTAGATACTTTTCTTTCAGGGGGCTGTAAACAAGGTGATAATAGATGTTGCCGCACTGCTTACCTGGCTCTATCTTTACTGCAGTCAATCCTTGGCAACCCAAGTGGTCTGTGGTCCACCACTCCGTTTAGCAGTTCCATTTGGTCAAGTAACCTCAACAGTGGTCTTCCCTTCACCACTCCAACAAACGCGTTGTCAGGCATCGATCTCATGGGTAGTGAAAACTCCTCTGCTGCTCCTCCTCCGCCCACTGCTTGCTGAAGACATGGGACAGACCTACAATCCTTGGAGAATCTGGAGCCCAACAATTGGAAGAAGAAGTTCAGATCCTTGGTCTAATTCACACTATCCTCATGAAAACTGAAGTTAAGCAAAAGGAAAGAACTCTTATCCAGGTCATGATACAATTCTGAATACAAATTTTTGAAGCATCATTTTCAGGCTGTTGCTGGTCATTGGTCCCCACCCCTGCCCCTTTTTCCTCCATCAGTCATGCTTTTATCACTTGCTCCTTTTTAAAGTCTGTCCTGCAATATGGTAGTGTGAGATTGCAGATAAGCTTGAAAAAGTCTGGATGTGGTCCCAAATCCCAACTACAGCTGAAGCCTGTAGATCCAGACAATTTCACTGGTTTCATATTTTACCATCTGCCATCTTTATTTAGGAAACAATTTGATCTATAAAATGGTCATGGCATGCAATACTTTTATGAAAAGTACCGGCTTGGGTTTTAAATTTTTTTTTTCCAGTATTATCCTCCAAGTTCTAATTTAAAATCAAAAGGCACTTTGTGCTAAAATGCAGAGTATTTTTTTAAAATAAGGCTGTCTTTTGTTAACACAGGTTCTAAGAATGTAAAAAAAAAACAAAAACAAAAAAAAAACAACAAAACCAACACAAAACCTTAAGAGCAAAATGGCTGAATGTAAGAGCATTCTGTTGAGACTGTAATACACTTTCTGTGCTGTTTGTACATTTGTAAACCTGAATGCATTTTTAAGTTGAACTGAAATGCACACAGCCAAGACTTGTGGAAGAAACAAGATACCTTGTGCATTTCTTACAGATACAACTTTGGGTTGTACTTTAAAATAAATACTGCTTTTTTCAAGATCGGTCTGCTGCAATTCTGTTCTCTTGGCATTTTCTGAACTTGTGCGTGCATGAATCCACTTGGCAGTGGTAGCCTTCAGGCTAAAATCTACTGCAGGTAGGGCCTACATTAACAGAAACTTCACTGCAGATGAAACCTGGCTTCTCAGCAGCATGGGTTTGTATAGCAGGGGAGAATTAGAGATTGTTTTCAGTTACCCAGTGCCACCCACTCAAAAATTTGCTGGATGGTAAAATGTCTACACTGTTATAAGTTTCCAAGGCATAGTAGCAGCTGCTGCTGTTTATGCTATGCCCATACCTTTGTAACACTGTTCTTGGCTAGGTCAGAACAAGAACTTTACTATTTTTAGATATGATTTATCTGTCTCTAAGGTGCCTGTTTCCCTTCATTAACAGCAAGGCAAGCCCCATTGCCTACATATATTCATCTGAGCTAAAGCCAGGTAAAAAATTAAGCCTTCCATTACAAGAAAGCATTACTAGATAATAGCAACATAAATTTACTTATGACTCGGTGGCGCTGCTTAAAACTTACAGCAGCAGATTTTTATCAGAATCCACCCTTTAAAAGAGTAAGAACTCTATACCGTAGTTAAAACCTTTATCCTACCAGGAATATTATATGCAACAAAATATGAGGGTTAAATAAATAATTGAGACTAAGTGACCACTTTTCCAGCTCACATTATGTAAACAAAATCTCTGCAACTGTCAGATTCCTGTCTTCTTGCTGCCACCAGCAGAAGCTTCAAGATACAGATCTCTGAAACAGAAACCTGCTGGAACTCTTTTGTTCTTGAAATTTGGGTGTTTCTAGAACCATGCAAGGTCATGAAATGTTCAGCTTGGATTTGGATGTGATTTCCTTCTCAGTAACTGGGCAAACAAGTCTTGAACTGCATGCAAAATAAAGAATAAGTAGTTGAGCTCCTGACATGCCAGGGCTTGTTTCTCTGTAAATGAAACTTGGGAAGATAACTAGCAGTAACTTCAAGGTGAAAGGAACTGCTTAAAGTAATGTGCCACCTCTTCTTCCCAGCAGGTGTTTATATTAGAATTGATTCTGTGGAATACAGAAGCAGAAACAAATGCTGAGATACTGATAGTCCTTAGTGGCTTAAGCAGTTTTGCGGACAGGAAAATTTTTTTTGCTTTAAAAACATTTCCCTTTGAACAAGACAAGTAATTTAGACTTTTTCCCCAAAAACGTAAGCCATTCCCTTGTGGTAATGCAAATAATCTTTCCTACCTTTAGAATATTCTCAGTTCTTGCTTTTGAAGAGTTTCCTCTTGAGCACTAATTAAATATTACTTAAGTTCCAGGGGTGAAACAACCTGAACTATCAAGATCTTTGACACACCTTTCATTTTCATAAGAGAGGAAAAAGCACATCCTCCCCAAATTTATAAGGAAAATGTCCTAGGCCTAAAGACTTTGTACTTCTGAGTGTCCTATCTTCCTTCCCTCTACTCGGAAGTTAGTTTGGAGGGCACCTTCACTCTGTTCTGCCTAAAGACAGTGAAAGAGCTGCGTTAAAAAGAAGTCCTAATTGTAATTGACAGAATTGAGGTGAAATAAAATCTGGGCAAAAGTTAGGTATTTCTAAGGAAACTGCTGTGTGTGACATAGGTTTTGCTGCCTTCTCCCTGAGGTGCCTACTTGCTAGTTTTTATCATAGAATCATTAAGGTTGGAAAAAGAGCTCAAGGATCATCATGTCCAGCCGTCAACCCACACCACCTAACTCACTAAACCATGTCCCTAAGCACCACATCTACACGTTTCTTGAACACCTCCAGGGATGGTGACTCCACCACTTCCCTGGGCAGCCTGTTCCAATGCCTGATCACTGTTTCCATGAAGAAATTTTTCCTAATATCGAGCCTAAACCTCCCCTGGCACAACTTGAGGCCATTTCCTCTTGTCCTATCACTTATGGTATAGTCATTCTTTACATGCATTGAAAACACTTTTAAAATTGCTGCAAACGAGGTGAAGTGATGAGCCCAAAGTATCCACAAACATCACAGAATAACAGAGAGGACAAACGTCTTATGATGAGGTTAAAAAAAAAAAAAAAGAAAAATTAGTTTTTGGCAAAGCATGTGTAAAGTCTTCTATGGAAATATAGATGGGGTTGAAAATGTTGCAGCCTGCTTGAAGGACAACTTAAGATAAAAGAAGTAAGGACAAAAGCTCAGAAGCAAGAGTGGACTGTGTTTTCAAAAGCCGAATGAACAAGACTGAAGGTCAGACCATGAGGGAAGTTCCATCTTGAGTAAAAAGACCACAGGAAAAAAAACACCTTAAAGTGCTTGGAAGACAAGCCGTCCTGGAAACCAGGGAGCTCACAGCCCTTCCGATAATTTAAAACATTTATTCAGAATGGCATCAGGGCCAAACTACCATGGATCAGCTCTTCTCTTCCCGACCTGGAAGCTACTGGGAATACAAAGTTGCCAGCAAGGAAGATAAATAATTGCTGTTAATTCTGGTAATTATTTTGGTGCTCCAAATGGGCAGTTCTGTTCTGCCAACTCTAACCAATAGACTTTAAAAGCATGAAAGCTTCTGGCCTATTAGAAAAATCAGAAAGCCTGAAGTAGGTAAGTATGGCCCTAACATGTGCAATCAGTTTAATTAGCATGAGCTCTATTTCAAAAAGTTCTTGAAAGGCATTAGAGATTTTTTTAAAAGACTATCAGAACAGGATACAAAATTCCAGACAAAGGACAGTGTTTGTTTCACATATACAGACCCTTGGAATGAACCAACATACCAATGAACAGGTCTGGGCCTAGCCCTGGCCACGGCTCTGTCAGCAGCAGTATGCACCATAACTTGACCACAGCCCTGCAAGAGAAATACCAAACGGGAAAATTCTAAGACAATGTAGGATGCAGAATGTGTGTAAACAGCAGATTCTCAACACTGGAGCACCACGGTCAAATCATACTGAAGTCTTCCACTGCAGTCCAGCTGACCATGAACTGTCTGTCCAACCCAATGAGAGGTAAAATTAAAGGTGCACAAGTGTTTCACCTTCATGGGGTAAGAAGCTATCTCTCACTGAAACTGTTTCACCTGGAGTGATGTTTTACACTAAATACAGCTTTGACTGTGCCTTGTCCATTTTCCCAACTTGTAATTATGAGCAAGTTTTCTGAGCTTCAGTGTTCTGGCCTCATGAAGCAATGACGCCTTCAGCTCACAATGAGTCAGTTCATTAGAAGAGAACTACATGCTGGGATTGGAAATAACCCAGCTTCTACTGTATGGTTGCTGCAACTGGAAGAGCATTCAGTCACCTCATTTTAAACAAGTTCTGCTTCAAAACTGACTCTTTTGCCCAGTGCCTGTTTTCATCTAACACCAGTCAAGGATGGACTTTTTGTTCAACCGGTGCTTTAGTCACAAAAATACTAAAGCTGTCTTCAGGATGACTGATCAGCTCGCTCTTCAGCAGCCCTCTGAACACAACTGCTAACCATACTTACTACTACTAGTTTGCTACTTAGATGTTGTGGGATCCAGCAGCAAGTGGAGCATGACTTTTTTTTATATATATAGCAAAGAAGAAATCAACTCGAAAGCAAAGCCACAGTATCTGCCAGAGCCAATACGGTGAAGCACTAGCCTAAATTCTGGAGGACTAATAAAAACTGAGAGTTTAACAAGCAGTGAAAACCCTAATATCACTATATTTGCTGGAACATGAGAACTGTCCTGAACAAAATTTTTTTTGTTTTACCTGAAAGGTGTAAAGGTAGCTGCTCAGATCCAAAACATCTGTTGGATCAGCTGACCTTAAACAGCAGATTACATTGTACCAAGAAAAATGCAGAAAGTGGACAGAAGTAAGTGTGAAGAAAGATTCTCATGGCCACTTCCTAAGGAAACCCCCCTGATGTGTTTTTGTCCAGCTAGTATCTCCAAATAGTGGTCCTTCAGGAACGACCCTGTATCTGAGACCTAACTTCACTCTCTATCTGCCTACTGTGAGCAAATGTTTGAGTCAGACTGTCATTAACACTGAATAATATGGGATTGTCAAGGGGGTACGCTCAGTATCTCCTGAATTTTTACAGGGTAACACTCAAGTAGTCCTTGAGCAGCAGCAGGGAGTGGGACCTTCTAGCACTGTGATACCAGGATTCACATGGGATACATGGAAGAGAGTACTTACAGGAGGTGAAGCAAACAGACTGTCCTGGAGTCCAAGCCAGACTCTCCTGCAAGCTGTGAAAAAAAAAAAAGAAAAAAAAAATCACTGTTCAATTACTCGCCCTAAAACAAGACAGGAGATCTGAAGTCTGGCATCCTACAAGAGACAAAAGGTATTGGCTGGAGAGGGCGCAGGGGGAGAGGGAGAGATACCTCTAGGAAGAAGGTACAGGCTGTCTGTTTTATAATTTGGGGGCTAATAAAATATTCTCAAGAGGAAAGAGGGGAAAAAAAAAAAAAAAAAGCTATTCTGGAAAGTTTCCTGGGCGGTTTTGGTATGGGTCCATGGCAGGATGAAGTCACTTGTGCTGCTTTGGCTTAGTTACAAGGAACTTGCTAGGAAGCAAGAGTACCAGGAAAGTGAGCACCTGGAGCAGCTTCTGCCTCCCCCAGTATCACTCACTGGCCCATTCTGGTGTTATTGTCAGGGAAGACAATACACCCTGGAAGGAGGATGTTAAGCTGCTTTACAGCAATGTAGAAGACAACAGAAGCTAGGAAGGAAGGCTCAATGAAGAAGGATGTCACAAAAAACTATGCAACGTTCTACATTAAATGGGTATGACTCAGCTTATGGTTCACAGGGAAATTCCTGTTGTGCTGTATAAACTAGGAATCTTTTTGGACAGCAGTAATTTCAAGGAATATTCACTTACGTCTTGTTCCAAACCAGCAACACAGAAATTTCTTCCTATGAGCTTCTGATGCAGGTCTAACTGCCAAACCTTGCTCACATTCGCCTGCCTGTCAAATTCTGTTCTGTGGCTGAAGACTCAGCCTCCAAGTCAAGGCAGGGGTGGGGTGTAAAAATCAACAGAGCTTAAGAAAACAATAATGCCTTAATGCTTCAGTTAGACTAAGCAAAGGCCATGGCAGAATGGAGTACCTTAGTACTTTGAAATACTGAGGGGCAGAAAAAAGTCGCAAGGAATAAAACAGTTCAGCTACATTTAGAAAGTTAGTGACAAATTCAGATTTCATGTACACGTGAGGGTTCCTTTCTTTGAAGCAGCTGAATTCAACAGTCCAAATAAATGCTCCAAAAGGGTAAACTCATCACAGCTCGAACAAGAAGCAAACATCCATGCTACAACAAGTGGCACACAGAATGTCTCACGGTTATGCCAAGCTTAATTTCAGATGTGCAAATGTGGGACCTGGGCACTGGCTGTGAGCTGAACCCAAGGTTCCAGGAATGTGGAATGAGAATGAGGTGCATTGTGTGCTGACTTAGTGCCCTTGCATCGATCGACTGCATGCAAAAATCCATATGATGCAGTTATTAGAACAATTAAAACTTAATATTACTGAAGTCAGCAGGTTCATCACCAGAGAGCTTGAGAAAATGGACAGTATTTGTGCTGCTTTGTTTTTAAATTGAGCCTTCTTGTGAAAAGTCACTGATGTGATCTATAGAGCAATACTAACCCACGGGAAGAAAGATCCTGGTAGGCTTTCAGGAATTCTGATTAAATCGACAAACTGCAAAACACTTCCCCGAACTCAATAAATTTGAGTAATGTCATTTCCTCTCTCTGCACAGTGAAGAGTCCTACTATTTAGATAAACAGCACCCCTCTGTGGCTACAAACAGCATTCAGGATTCAGGCCATCACAGCAGTGCCAGCTGGCCTTAAAATTTCTTCTATGATTTTTCCTGAAAACTTGAAAAAAAAATCTCAGCTATAGTAGTAGCATTTTGCTTTAATGAGTTGTACATTGGGAAAATTAGCACTACTTGCCCCCTGCCAGTCTATACAGCTATGACTCCTCAACAGTAATCTGCCAAAAATCCTAAACCAAAGGAACTGGAAAGTTCTTGCAGTTCAGTGGTGAAAGTCCACAAATCAGGGCACCCCGTTAGTCATATCAAGCTTTTACTTCTCTTCAGAGTATCACAAAATGCCAGACAAGCCCAATATAATCAAACTATTTATTTCCTATGCTTATTTTAATATTTTTTTCATCAAACTATCTACAAATTAGCCACTTTTCTTTCTTTCCCCTTCATGCTTTCAGTATCTTTTTTTCTGTATCTGCTCACCTAACAAACAAAATTATTTCACCAGTATTGAATCCTTTTAACCTGTGATGTACATGTTCAAGACACTCAGCTCCTCCAGTTTGCACAAACCTTTCTTACAACTCATTTCAACACCCCTACTTGAGGAATTTTATGCAGTTATTTTGTAGTTTTGTTCAAATCTCCAACACATTGGTTTCTGCTCTCCCTCCCAAATCTTTCAGTTCACTTTATCCTTGTGAAACGCCTTTGTCGTGCTTTTTTACAGAGCTCCACATTCCCTCCCCTTTGAGTATTTTAGTTCTTACTGTTCATTCTGTCCCACTAACTAGTTTCAATATCGAAGCCCTGCTGCAGCCCTGCTCTCTTCCAGGTTGTATTTGGAGCCTTGCAGAAGACATGGCATTCAAGCAGTCAGCGTTCTTGGGCAAGCCATCCCTGCTGCTGGGCCTCCTACTTCAGGCTTGCGAAGCCGGTACGTTAGCACAAGCAACTGTTGTGTAACCCCACATATGCAGCACTGTACAGGGATGTGCTGGAATGCCCAGTGCCCGCCAGTGCTGCACTCTGGTGAACATCATGACAGAGAGGACCGGACACTCCTGCCTGTCAGGAGGAGATGGGTGGGTTTGTTCCTTACACAAGACAAAAGGCACCATGGTGCGGGAGGAGACTGAGCCTCCCCAGGGACAGGATCTGCACCACCTGCTGTGGGAATCCATCTGGGGTCTGTCCAATGCTGCACGAAAGCAGGGTTCCCAGCACCTGATGGGACATGAGACGTACTCACTGTCTATATTCCTCTTTTCATTCTACCTCATTAAGATGGCAATGTTATTACACCATGTGCTGTTGTGCCTTTCTCACTGAGATCCAAAAGAACCCTGTGCCTCCCGTGTGCAGAACCCAGGTCACCACAGGTCACCTACATATCAAGATTCATGAATAAATACTGATCAAAGAGCAAATGTTTTAAAGCAAAACCCACCCTAGGTCTAAGCACCTTCAAAGCTTCCGCCCTTCTAAGTAGCACTTTTCTACTCAGTTTTAGCCCTGACTCCCATCTTAGCAATTCAACAACCAACCGACAGCATGAACATAGTGCCCTGCACCTGCGAGACACTGAAGTGGCACTTGAGTATTACTACCGTGGATGGCCCTGCACTGCCTCTGCGTGCCCTCGCATAGTCATTCTCAACCTCTGCAAGTACAGACTTTGGGGCTGCCACCCAATCTTTCATCAGGTTGGTAGAGTAAGAGGTGGGATCAGAACAGTAGTTGACTCCTGTCAGTTTTTTGAAACTACCATGAGTCCAAAAGTTTTTCCTTCCTTGGAAAAGCTGCCTCCTTTTTTAGTAATGCTATTCAAGAGTTCTGTATTTCTTTAAATAACTATCAAACTTGATTTGCAATATGAAAACAAGAATAATGATCAGATTACTGTCTATCTAGATCCATAGTCTGACAGCAGACAGGAATGTATCAGTAAAATGCAAAAAAAACCAAAACAACCTAGCTTCAGTTTGCTGACAAGCCATCAACTTTCTCGTTAACTACCTCCACCATAAAGATAAACTCATACTATAGGTTAATTCAGGTACTCCATGCACAACCTGCATAAGCCTCATAATCTCCATTCTCTGAGAACTCAAACAACGAGAGCCCAAAAAGAAATAAAGAAACGAGCACCCAGAGAAGGGGAAGTAGAGATGATATGACACAATGGAAAGCACCGTAATGGCACTATATACATCTATTCAGAGCTAACACTTCTGACACAGACACTTCTGAAAATGTAAGCCATAAAAAAATTGTACAACTAGACTTGGAAATCCCATGCTATGTTTATTTGGTCCTTTCACAGCTATAAGGCAAAAGCCATGGTGAATGACAAAACATGAGGCTGGGCTGGTTTTACCTATGACCAAGTACAGATGTTTTGGGATTCCTAATTTAGGTTGGTAAACCTTGAATCTAGCTGACTGCCTAATCTTACCTATTAACTGCCTGTTTAATTAAGTAATTCTCAAGGCACCTGGAACTACTTCTGTGCCTGCCCAAGCCCAAGGAGGACTCAGAAAACGAGCGTTTCTCTGGTTCCTGGGGAGCCCTGCCAGCATGAGCGTTCCCAGAGCAGACAAAACACCAGCAGGACGGCGCTGCTTATGAAATGTAAGCCTAACTGCAAGAACCCCGTACCAGGGGAACATTTGGGCCATGGAATTACAAACAAGAGGCTGCTTCTTGCATTTACCCCAAAACATGAAAAGCAGGCAGCTGACCTAGGCTAAGTTCACTCCAGAAATCATTCACACCCAGAAATGCCCCATGACACTCGGCCTGCCCACCTTAGTGACAATCCTTCCTGGCGAGATGAGAAATTTCTCTCCCATCTCTCCACTCAGTAAAATCCCCACTGATTTCCCACAACCTAAACCAGCAGCACTTCACTGCCTTACTGGAAAGGGCCATGCTGGACAACAACTCACAGGCTGCCCAGAGAGGTTGTGGAGTCTCCTTCTCTGGAGACATTCAAAGCCCACCTGGATGCGTTCCTGTGTGATCTGATCTAGGTGTTCCTGCTCCGGCAGGGGGATTGGACTAGATGATCTTTCGAGGTCCCTTCCAATCTCTAACATTCTGTGATTAAAAAAAAAAAAAAAAAAAAAAAGCCATCTGGTACTTTTCGAGCTGTCTTCCGAGGATGACTGGGGAAAGGGAGAGAGGCACAGAAGAGAAAAAGAAGAGCTCAACTTCCAGCATCCTGGCTGCACGAAGGCTCTTTTTGTGCACGCTGATGACCAGGTTCATTGCAGTTTGGAGCTGCAAAGCAATATAGAGCAGAGGGTGCAGGCAGCAAGTGAGACCCTTGTCCACAAGCTGTGTTACTTAACTGGGTGTGACAAATGCAGCTGGGGTAAGGCTGTGGCCCTGCATGCGAGGCTAGAGGTACAAAGCCCTGTCTCTTCTCCCACCACTGGGGTGGGAGAAGGAAGGAAGCCCAGGCAGATATGAGTCTCAATGATAAACCTCCTCATTAGCAATTCGCAATATACAAAGCTTCAGGAAGCTCAACACCACATCAGGCGACAAAAATGCCTGCAAGTTAGGCAAGCTATGGGTGGCAAGCTTGCTTTGTAGATTTAGTTAAAGTGGCTCTTGCAAAGCTTTGCTGATGGCAGCAGCAGAGACAGAATCTGAAACGTGTAACTCGCTGCACAATCAACACACACAGCTGAGGATGAAATGTGGCTTTTGTGCACTGAGTCAGCCCACGTTATGGTACAGAACCAATTTAGATACGCACAGTAAAAACAAACATTGGCCATTTTCCTTTTTTTTTGCTCATGAGGGAAGAAGGCAGGACAAACAAATCTTCCATCCTCCTTTGATGTGTCTTCCTCTTCCCCTTCATAACATCTGCTAGTTCTCGTTTCCCCGTGCTTTGCAGTGCATCTTAAAACAAGTGTTCTCAAGTGCAGAGGTACAAACACCTGGAGCTGAGTCACACTAGCCTGACACAGGGGGAAAACAAATCCCACACCTTCTCTTCACATCAGCTCCTGGAGGCAAAAGTTGCAGCCAGCTCTGCAGGCAGCCCTTTGACATTGCTGCCATGGAAAAAAGCAACTAAGGTGACGCCACTTTTCACAGTGACTTGATAAATTCAACCAGTGCCTCAAGAAGCAGCTGCTGATCAGCTGCACCATGCTGCTTTGCACCACACCACAGGCTGCTCCCACTTGCTGACCTCCCACAAGCACTGCGGTGCCCGCTGCCCCTCTGTCAGATGAGGGAGTACATCTGCATTTTCTGAATTAGTGCTGAGCTTATAAACCTTCTTAGAGGACAGGGGCGGGGACAGAAGAATATAAACCACCTGAATTTTTAGTAGCACTGCCATACTTCAACTCTAATTACTGGCTGATATTCCTCAATGAGCTTATTTCTAGCTCCTGCCATGAGCCATATCTCACAGATGTGGTGCTGAGTTATTTAGCTCCAGACACTACTCCCACATGGGTATTGCAAAGCCTTATTTTTCATACAGAAAGTTCACTTTTTTTGGAAGATGTTGAAGTTTCATTTAAGAATTCTAAATCTGACAAGAAACTGAGAAAAGTCAGAGATGCTGATCTTCAGCCATTTGCCTACAGACCATGAAGCTGTGGATACTGCCACAGCATTTCAAGGAATACTCACTCTCTCATACAACTTACTAAAGTTGATTGAATACATGACTTGATGTATTGTAACTGAAAGTCCTGGCAAGTGTATGGGAAATTTGGTCAAAATGCAACATGAAGAACACGCAATAAAATCCCAGGAACAAAATGGAGCAGTAATAACCCTGAATCAGAAAGTTCTGAGGTCAGAAAGAATTTATAGGAAAAAAAAATCAGAATGACTGTACCCTATTATAGCTAACAAATGCTCTTTGAGACCTCACAAATGTCTCTCACACGTAGGCTAGATCCCCTCGTGTTTGTTACGAATCTGTAACATGAAGGGCATTTTTACAGACACTGTCAAACAGACCATTTCTATAACAGCAGGTAATCTCCAGGACTTCAATGTTAGATGCCAGAGCCCTCATCTGCCCAATACCAACATCAATCAGTGGGAATTTAATAAACATATTGAAACACCTACAAAAGAGTAAATTATTTCAATCTTGCTTTCCAGGTCTTCCTGCACTATTTGTGAGCAGCAGTATTTCAAGACATTGCTACAAATTAAGCAATCTGTAGTCAAATACTGCAAGCACTGTTATTTTTCCTTCGTATAAGTGTTTTATTGCTACAACGCTTTCTGAACTTTTGAGTTTATATCTTAGTTTTTAGATCTTTAGTTTTTAGATCTTTAGAGATCAACTTGCCTCTATTCCAAAATGGAAACTGCATCACCAACATGCCAAGTCAATAGAAATCTAAAAGACAAGCAGTTGTCTGATTACAGTTTTTTAGGAAGTGTTATTTGAGCACATGATCTGACAAATAGGATTCTCAATCCTGTTGGATTAAAGCCTACTGCATCACCAGCATGTTTCTAGAAGAGCTGCGGCAGACTGGGGAGAGGGGACAGCCCACGCTGGGAGCACCCCTTGCTGAGGAGGCCCGGTAATTCGGAGGAACACGGCCGTGAGGGGCGGGGGCTCTACCACACCCGGCCGCAGGGACGGGCCAGGCTGC
>NW_010137145.1:27506-42550 GCF_000699245.1 Pterocles gutturalis | reverse complement strand
TTGGGGGGTATTGGTGGATGAGAAGCTCAGTGTGGGCTTGCGGCCCAGAAGGCCAACCGTGTCCTGGGCTTCATCAAAAGAAGCACTAGCAGCAGGTCAAAGGAGGTGATTCTCCCCCTCTACTCTGCTCTCGTGAGACCCCACCTGGAGTACTGTGTCCAGATGTGGGACCCCCAACATAAAAAAGACCTGGACCTGTTGGAGAGAGTCCAGAGGAGAGCCACGAAATTGGTCAGAGGGCTGGAGCACCTCCCCTATGAGGACAGGCTGAAAGAGTTGGGGTTGTTCAGCCTGGAGAAAAGAAGGCTCTGAGGAGACTTAGCAGCCTTCCAGTACCTGAAGGGAGCCTACAGGAGAGATGGGGAGGCACTCTTTATCAGGGAGTGTAGTGAGAGGACAAGGGGTAATGGGTATAAGCTGAAAGCGGGTAGATTTAGACTAGATATTAGGAAGAAATTTTTCACTGTGAGCATCGTGAGACACTGGAACAGGTTACGCAGGGAAGCTGTGGATGCCCCACCCCCGGAGGTGTTCAAGGCCAGGCTGGATGAGGCTTTGAGCAACCTGGGCTAATGGAGGGTGTCCCTGCCCATGGCAGGGGGGTTGGAACTAGATGATCTTTAAGGTCCTTTACAACCCAAATCGTTCTATGATTCTATAACGTAAGAGAGGTGTGAAGGAACTGGGAGCATCAATTGAAAGTCTATGATATGAAGCTAAAACTGAGGGAAACCCACTATGAATAATGATAGCAAGAAAGAGAAGGAAAGGAGAATCTGCTCTGTCTACCTACTATCTGTTTACCAGGATGAAAAGAAAACAATGCATACTTAACTGAGTGTGGCTAACCAGGAGACTTGCAGAATAGATCTACTCACATGCCTAAAATAACTCCCATCTCTGCAGCATGAGAGGTCTCACTACCCTGACCACTGCAGGGTTATGTTACAGGTGTCACCATTTAAGAGACAAAATTAGCCATCTCCCAGGGGGTTATATCCTGGGAGCCTTCTGAGCTGAAAGGCAGAGGGGGGAAAATCAGGAAACTCACCTCTGTGAGTCAGGGCAGAGGCTGTGTGGGGGATGCTGTGGCTGCCCCGGGAAACCCCCTGTGGGTTCCTGCCACCTTGGGTAGGTGCGATGGGAATTTTTCAAAGTAGGGGTTACCTGGTGAGGACAGCCTATGCTTTGGTATTGTGCTAATAAGGAAGGACTGGTTAAGGACTGACACAGCTTTGCATTCAGACCTTAGCAATTGCTGGCTTAGCAGCAATCTCCATCCTGCCGACAGGACCAGCACTGGGAGAGCTGGTTGCAAAGAAATTAACTACTGTAATTTCAAGCAGAGCTGTTGCCGTTAAAAGGACAAATATGTTTCAACAACAAACAGAGGAAAATCTGATTGGTGATCTGACCTGAAAGGGTGGAAACTGGTAGCACAATGAAGCTGGCTTCTCAGTTGGGACTTCTGGTGCTGAGAGCAAACAGAACAGTCACTGCTGCTTGTAAAATCAATGGCACAAGGTCACGGCTTCACAAGCCCCTTGGCTCCTTGAACTGAATTGATAACAAAAGATTGTGAGAAAAATCCTTCCATGATTTAAACAAATAACTGTGACGTGTATCATATATAATGAGCTTAAAATGTGGAGGTCCTGCACATTCCTACCAGCAGCTCCTGAATATGAGCGACTCTTTGTTCTGCTTTTTGTGGGGCAGGAGAGTATCAGGTCAATTTACCTTAGTTTCACTACATAACTACCTAGCATAAATGGTATCAGAAGAGTCGAGCTCCAGCTGCATCACCTGTTGAAAATAATAGGTTCTGGAGATGAAGGATGTTTTTAGAAAGCTCTACCACATAAGAGAACTAGAGCTGCAAAATGGTGTTTGGTGTGTCATCCTGCCTGGGTACAGTCACTCTATTTCACTAACACCAAGCTCTTAAAGGTCAGGGCTGATGATAGACTGCACACAAACGGAGTTTCCAAACCTTTGGAGAACTCTGTACACCTCCTCCCCAGCTACCACAGCTGATCTACAGCAGCTGTCTCCTGCATTTAAGCTCAGTTTTTGCCTAACCACTCTAAAGGTACTATTTATAATTCAAAATCCTGTCGTGGACACATTTGAACCTAGGGAGTGGCTGGTCTGGCCTGGTCATTAACAGCAGTAAATTTTATGCTAAGAGCTTAGGACTCAACTATTGTCTGTACAGGAAAAAGGCCAGATACTAATGAACATGGAGAAAACCATTAACAAGCTTTTTTTTTTTTTTTTTTTTTTTTTAAATTCTGCTTTCCTTGGCTTCTACTTTAAAGTACAATTGAGTTATTTTTTAAATCATCTCTAGTTTTTTCTACAAGACACTTTTTTATAAGACACTTTCCAGTCACAGAACCCTCTTTCTTTTGCTGCTGTCACATCTGCAGTCTCTCCATGCCACTGAAGGTCTCTCAGTGCTAAGGGAGAAGATTTGCCTTCTGGCCTTCCTGTATTGGGTTTTACCATTAAATTTAGGAAAGAAAAATGCCTGAGGCTTTTTTGGAAATTGTCCAAAAGTAATTTTGCTTTGAATGCAAAGCATGAACTCTCCATATGCATTCCACCCTGGACAAAGCACTGGGTGTGAGTGAAAGCTAAACAAGCCTTGATCCATCTGATTCTGGAGAGCCATGGAGGAACTTTCCTTCCATTCCTTGGGATGGACACCTCTGCATACATCCACAATGCTCTGCTGATAGCTGTCAGCCGTGTGCTGTGTTGTGCTCCCCATTCTTACTCAGAGTCACTTCAGCATCTGGGCATTGTTGGCTTGCTCACATATTCAGGGAAGTCAGGGAAAATCTTGCCCCATCGCTTTGTGAATTTTGTAGAAGTTCAACTGGAGCATCTAAAGTGCTGCTTGGAAGGGATCTATGACACTTTGAGCATTCTTAATGTACCCTTCATGGGTCATCACTCTCCAATGCTGGTTTTTTTTCTCCTTTTCTAAATATTACTGATGCATGAAGAGATACAGATTCAGTTCAGCTTCAGCTCCACAAATTAGAAATGTATATGTGCCTTATGGTCTGTTTCATTAGAGGTGCTTGTACCTGTAGGCTTTCATAAATGTGTATAATTGATCCTGTACTGAAGTGGAAAAACAACATTTGACTTACAGAGTAAATGGAAACAATAGTCAGCCTCTGTGGGGATGACATTTAGATAAGTTATCTTAGCAGTAGGCTACAACCCATGATGCTTTTGCTCTTGGGGCATGGTATCTTTTCTTAGAAGCTATTAATAGTATGAAGCACTATCTAGTGCTTACTTTCTCACAGAAATATTTATATTCACAACTGTGCATTCCTTACCACATTGTTTTCTACCACTCCCACTCCCAAATAAATATGCTTATCCCAGTGGTCACTTGTGGGCAAATAAAAGCAGACCAGACAGTATAGCTGCTTCACAGCAGGTGTCTTTCCTTCCCCATGACCTATACTCCCAAAGTATTTAGCAATGAGAATCCTGTGAAACCACAGGCTGAGTCTTGCACTGGGTTTCACAGCCTCGGCCTCAGGCCGATGGCCACACCAAGAACCCTCCTATCTCCTGCCAAGCTGGGACACCCTTTTTTCTGTCTGTAATTCTATGGTAAGGCTCTAGGATGCCCTTCTACTGTTTTCCAAGGTCAAGTTGTTTAGTAACTCTTAATGTTGGACTGCAAACCATAGCTGGAGGTAAGTCTAAACTTCCTAGTAGTACAATGTGAGGATAGTTAAGAAACATAGTCATATCTGCTGGTCAGCTGTTTTAACTAGAGGCAAGGCTTGGCAGCAGTTAAGAAGATGGGCAATATTAAAAATGTGTTTATTGGTGAAAGGTAATATGGTTCAAAATACAGTTTTTTATGTATAGCCGATGGCTGAATATCTCGTATACAGTGAAGCATGTTCTAAATGTAGCCTGCAGGGCTAGCAATTACCCGAGCTTATACCTGGACTCAAATCCCACAGCCACTGCCTATCTGTTTCCAGTTTCCACACTCATTGCACAGAGCTGCTAACAGCTTGAAGCGTGCCGGACCAGTGCAGCCACGGTACGTGTACTCTGCTGCTCTGTGGGGTGGCTGCCTGGTATTCCCCCGAGTTGGCATGCTGAGCAATTTCCTCCACATGGTGCTATCTTCCACGCTACATCTTTGGAAATTCTTGGCCCCACCTGCTGTGAACTACGACAGCTGAGGACTGAATTTCTCAGAGGCTATTCAACTTTGGTTTTATCCAGTTTCCTCCTGCGACTAGCAGTAGATGACATCAGAATAAAGAAAATGAGCACACATCCCTCTCCCTTGGAAGGACAAGTAGCTTCTGCTAACACATCCATCCCCTTCTCAAAATCCATCAGACACTATGAAGAACTTAAAATATTAACTTCTCTTCCACTTCTTTAAGCAGTGATTACTGTAGTTTCCTCATGTTGGGAAATGAACCTCTATTAAGGCTCATAGTGATAAAGCATCTTACTCTGTTCCCTCGTGAAATAACTTTTTTACTCCTGAGAATTTATTTGCCATAGAATAGGTCTTGGCCAAGAGCTGCAGGCAGAAATAAGTTTTGAGGCTGAATGCAGATGGTAAGCAGTTCACCATGTGCAGTCGCTGAAAGGATTTTTCTAGGCACTTTTCTCCAAAGCCAGGGGACAGACCTGAACAGATTTCAGTGTGAATTCTGATTTCACGTTACTGTTACCTTGAAAACTTATCTTGCAGTTGCAGCTGAATGTCTCATTATTTCTTGTGCTAAGTTGCTCTATTGTACTTTCACCTATGGCCATGTTGCCATGGCAAAGTCACTCCAGCATGTGTATGTTCTACATACACAACCTACAAAGCACTTTAGATTCCTTTGACATGGCAGGCGTCTATAATCCAGGTGATTTTCTTGCTTTAGATACAATCTGTAAAACAAATGGAGAACATGCTACCAGTAGGCCTATTTGTATTTCCACAACAGCATCACTAAAATCCTATGTACGTGTGTTGCATGTTACACATGTGCATACTCTTTAAGCACATGCCTGTTTATAGGGTCAAGCATCTACATAACACGTCTTTGGTCCTTTTCATAGCAAGTATAGAAAATTAAATTATAGAGGCCTTTGGCTGAAAACAAGAACAGTACAGATTTTATCCTTCATAGTGTAACTTCTCTAAATAAGCTGTAGCATTGTTTAGGTATTTACTGTTTTATTAACACAAATTTCTACTAGCCTGTCACAATGACTAAACATTTTTGATTTTATATATCTGTGAATAAATTTTAAAAAGTGTCAAATTATATGGGTAATGTTTTGAACATGTTAATTCATTCTCTCAAAGTATCAGCCAGAAAGGTCTTCAAAATAACAATTATTCAAAAATTGAAAAAACAAGTTACATATTGCTTGCCTCAGGCAGATCAGCAATTTTCTTCCATTTATCTATAAGGTACTCTGGAAGCACAATTTCACTCTAAGAAGAAAGATTCAGGCAATCAGCAGAACCTGAAAAGAGGGATAGGTCGACTGCTGCAGGTTAAAGAACTATTTAACAGTACAGATCCATACCTTTTTTTCCTCTAGTTCGAGGCATTTTCTTTACCAGAGAAGAACAATCTGAGCTGAACATTTGCAGAATGAGAAGGGGTCTAGAAGAAGTCCGTGAAATTGCTGTTTAGCGCTATAATGCAACCAGCACTGGAGCGGAAGAAAGAATCCATATAAAAATACAGGTGCTATTGTGGATGCTGTTCGCTTCCAAGGGGTACCTGCTGGGACTACATCCCTTTCCCTTTCCTTTTTTAATGGATTCAAATACATTCCAGAACTTAAGAAAAAATGAATAGCCAATTCTGGATGCTGTACCATAGAAAATCTATGGAACTATTTAATATATGCAGTATAAAACCCAAGACATATACACAATGCTATATAGTAGGCTGTACAATAAATATTAGGAAATCCATTATTTTCAGCTATGCTAACACTTCTTAGATGCACACTAGAACAAGTGCCATTTTTTTGCAATGATAAAATTCTTTCACATCAAGGCTGGTGACAGTCAAATTGTTTACATGAAACCAGATTCTAGTTACTGCGTTGAATTTTGCGAGTCCTGTGGAATTAGGCAAGTAGCCTCTTATATCACAAGTAAATAACTTATTTCTTAACATGAGTCATGCATCATCTGTCTCAGAAGAGACCACTGGATCTGCTGTTCAAAGCCACTTTTCTGCTGGGAGGTCTTAATAAGTAATAAGGTGGCTTACAAATTCAGCATCATAAGCTACCAATGCACGGGAGCAGCAGCAAACTTCCTGAGAACACTTTTTAAGATCTTCAGAAATTTTCATGTTGGGTGCACCTTAAGGGCAAGATGAGCATACAGAGTGCTCTCTTGATGTCTACATTGCTTTTAGTAGTTTAGAGGGAGGAGCACTGAAATTAAAACACCTTTTAGAAAGCAGTCAAGTCAAAATCATACCACTTTGAGACAGACATGGACAGAAAAATTAAAGGAAGAATACTGTCTAGGAACAAGCTCTGCCAGTTCTACAGATGTACTAGGACATTAAAATCTGTAGAGGCTACTGGCAACAGGACTGGAAGTCTGTGGGGGCTCTGACACATACATGTTGTGCATCTTCAATCACCAAAGGATTAAATTAAATCCAAGGTATTTAAAGTGTCTCCAAAACTGGCATTTCGTACAGCTTTTCCTAAGAATAGGTTGATTATTGTAATTGTTTTCCATATCGATAAATGCGCTTAATGTAGTTATTTGTGTCCTGTAGTGAAAGGACAGAACTTCACTTATAAATAGTTTAGAAAAGATGGACAGAGTGTTTTTGAATGTAAGAATGTTTTCTGTTCCTGTGTTAGTTTAATGGGATAGATGCCAATGCTTTTATGAATTATGAATGCACCAGGCTTCCAAATGAAGATGTTGGAAGTCTGCCACTGGAACGAGGTACTCATATTACATACTGCCAGCAAATTTCTGTTTCTTTAATGAAAACTAGATTGCTAAATCACTCTTCCTTTGAAAAACACTGCTCTTGCCTGTAATGGTGTTGCATAGCATATTCTCCTCTAGAATAAAAGGGAAAAAAATAATCAGGATAGAAAGCAATTTGAATCGCAGTTCTAACAGGGAAATTCATATGCTGTGCCTCTGATGTAAACAGCTGTTTATATACCACCTACCTTCCTCCTTCAATAAAACATAATCCAGGTTTATGACTGATCAGGCATTTGTTACTAGTCCTATGCATGGCTTTTTCCCCACAATGATTCTCTTTTTAGATACCTGAAACAAAGTAATTCTTTAAAATAACTTAATCACCAACATTTTTAATGGAAATCTTGCTTAAGGAAACATTGCTCCCTACGTAGGGGCAGAATTTTGCACTTAAATATGACTCAGTTTCTGTTTCATAAAGAATCTAGCAGCATTATGTAGAAGCATTATGTAAAGTTTGTTTTTTTTGGTTTTTTGTTGTTTTTTTTTTTCCACTGAGTGACCCTAAGTCTCAAGAACACTTCGAGAAGAAGGAAAAGTATTAGTCTATGACCTTTGACAAATCTGAAGGTCAAATATTCAACACTGGTTCAAAGAAAGCCAGTGAGCCTGCACTGCTTCTATGCCACAGGTTATATAGCAGCCAATGGTGCCACAACTGCTCTTTGCCTGTGTGTCAGCAAACTGCAACATCACTAACAAATCCCATGAAAATGTCTTTCACTTAATCACATGTACATATTGCTATATACTATATATACCTTCACATTTGGTGTTCACAAGCAATTGTTATCTTCTGCTAACATCTAGAAGAATTTTACAACAGGATGTAAAATGCTCTTTGTCTCAGGTCATTTTAGTTTCATCAGCAACCCTTTCTATCATTCCAAATCTGAACCACATCTCAGATCTCACATGGTAGTATTGCAGGTTTCACAGTAGCATCTCAGATAAAAAAGTGTAAGTTTTCTTGAATAACAGATCTTCCTCCAGTGTTTTTCTTTGCAAGAACTCAGTATATAGTATGAGGGCTGTTAGTTCACACCAAGGGCTCCTTTATAAGGATATCCTCCAGCTTCCAATTTGCATGCACAATTATTTTACATTACCGTAAGTGTTAAAAAACCCCAACATAATAAAGGGGAATCAGAAGGCAAGTAAGTAAGAACAGTAAGACTCAGTTAGCTTAAGAACAAGAAATACTACTGAAACCATATTAATTCAGAAAAAACATCAACAAGGGGGAGGACAAACAGGAGAAAAGAAAGCTGAAATTAGGTTAAAAAAAAAAAACTGTGGCAGAAGCACTATGGGATTGTTAGGCACTGAAATTTACTTTTTTAAAAAAACATACAGTGACACTGTGTAACCCACCTGATTATACTTTACAAATGAGGTGGCAAATCCAGTCAACTTTAGTGTTAAGCAGGCTTTGCACCCATGAAAATTAATGGTAACACTCTCTATGACATTAATAAGAACAGAATTAGGCCACCAAGTACCTTCTGATCTTTCTATAAGGCAAAATATTATTGCATTCCATTTCCTACTCTGCATTTCTGTAAGTTGATAGTATGCTTGCATGATGAAGATATAAAGCTAGTAAATGTTTTAATTCAAATATTATTACAAACTACAGAGAAGTCAGGTAAAACCAGAGACTTTTTATTGCACAAAATAAATTATATAGAAACAATGCAACAAAACAACTCGTATTGTAGGCTGCACAACAGATGTTACAACAGGAATATATTTATTGCTTTGAGAAAGGAGCAATTCAGTGCTAGTAAGCAGATCAGTTATACTTCTTGCTCATCTAGATTTTTCACAAAATTAATCCAACTGGGCTAGAGGCATCTTGCAGCATACGGGTCAGACCAAATTGTCATTTGTTATCAGCTGTTATAAAGGTGCTGTGAACATTCTTGACGTTAGCATGAAGCACTTGATCTAACATCACCAGTACTGAGCCATCCAGGGAGTTACATAATAAGTAGTATCATTACACACCAGATGTATTTATACACAAGATTCTAAAAGGTCCATTTACAGGGTTTGTATGAGCTGTTGTTCTAAAATAAATCTTGCTTACAAACATTGATGCAGCTTTGAAAGGCATGCTTCACTCTACACCAAGGGGCAGGACCCACCCACTCCTGCCCAGTACCAGCACTTCCCTTACATTATTGTGAAATGTAGAACTGCGCACTAGTGCTAACTCAGTTAGAGATGTCTCCATTTTTCCAGGACCACGCTCAGCTCCTAAAGATTTTAGCACAGATTAAAAAAACCCAAACACTCCTTTGGTAGAACTGGGTGACATTTACAGTACTTTAAAAAATATTTCAAAACACAATGTATTTAGTTCTTCACGAGATGCAAGACTGCAATACTGGTATTGAACTCATACCTCAAATGGATTTAAGTTTTTAAAATACTGTTTCATGGCCCCTGAGATGTTGACCCCCAATGAATTAATGCAGAAATTAGCTCTTAACAAAAATTATAAAAATGGACAATATTCAAATAGCAAAACACGTCAAGACCTGATCACTTGCAGATCTTTGTGAAGCGTGCGTATTAACAAGATAGTGGAATCACAAGTGTTCACAGTCTGAGTGAAATTATCCCCAACTGACAGTTATGCAAGTATTTACTCAGCTGAATTTATAACACTGAATTCTACTGCTAGTGTACACACTCAATGTTGAAAACCTTATTTACTTATGGGAAGGTTAATATAATAAGATTAAATTTAAACAATATTAGCCACCCATGAAAGGAAATTCAGTGAGGAAGTGGGAACTCTGGGTCACTTCAAGCTCTAGCTACAAGGATAATTAAAGAAAGTAGCTCCATGGAGGTCAAGCTGAAGAGCTTACCACTGAGTAGACCCCTGTAGAATCCCACTGAAATAAGTAAACAGATTTTGGATTGCACACTAATAACTACAAACAAATGTGGTCGCTATTCTTTACTGTACTTTAATAAAATTATTTGCTTTACTTTTTCATTTTTTTCTGAAACTGTTAATCCACTATGTTGAATCAAAATACCATTCAAAGTGAGGTTTCAAATAGCCACAAAATATTACAGGAAATGAATTATTCTGAATTTTAAAAAATACTATTTGTACAAATGCTCAGAAACTTTAGTGATGCAATAATGTTCCATGCATGTACCCAAGCAGCAGTTTCCTTTAAAGGAAAGTAAATATTAAACTTGACTAATCTGGCATACTTTTTCACCCAGGGAACTGTTTTTTTAAATACTGTACATGAAATTCCATCACCATTTTATAAAAATGTAAGTACAATAAGATGCAACTGAATAACCAAATATACCCTAAAACATCAAGTAAAACACAAACGTCACAAAAATTATTAGTATTTTTTATAATTATTATGAAGTAGAAATGTTATAAAGCAGGATGAAGCTAATATCAAAGATGAAAAACAGCACCACCAGTCTATGTTTTGCAATTAGCTTTCTGATTGGACAGAAAATATATTTCCATAGATACAATTCATTAAGGTAAGAAATGCTTTTAGCCCAGCTGTACAAACTATACAGCTTCACACTGAATAAACATTCCATAAATCAACAGAAAATGCATTTGAGCACAAAAAATAAAAATACATAAGTGATTCTCTAAGCAGCATTTTTGTTTTCTTTTTTTTTTTTTTTTCCAAAACATTAACATAGATAGATATTGGACTGATTAAATATCTACAAGTGCTTTTTCTTTACAAAAATACATATATTCTTAATAGTAGGATAGACTGTCATTAACAATGACCTGTGGTTTTTTTCACTTCAATTTGAATGATTTATAAGCTAAATTTTACAACCACAAAAAGGTTTATTTGTAATATGATGTTATCACTTTTGACAAAAAGCTTAAAACATTTTATATTTTAAAACAAATTAGCAACATAACATCACAATATGTTCTATGAGCTCCTAAGTATTGTGAGGGGTGTTATATTAAAAAATGGTTAACTACTGATCAAATGCAAGGAAGCATTAGAACATTATTACTGCTCACCATAGGCTCCTTTCTTACCATAACTTGGATCACAGCTTATATAAGGACACTTAGGCCCCTGTCCCCAAAAAAATCCATTGACAGTAACTCTAAATCTTCTACTCAGTAGCCTCGAACATCCAACAATTCAGGCTTTGCATTAATTTTAAAAAACACAACATATTTTTCTTACAATAGTTATATCTGCAATAAGGGAAAAAAACAATGCATTGCTTCATATTTATCCTAAGAAGCTTGTATTTGAGACAAAAAACATGATCAGGAAGTTCTCAGAATGAAATATTTCAGTCCGCTAAATAATTAAATTGTCCTATTACTTTCTAGTTTAGTTAATCACTATCCTGGAAAAGGAAATCAAGGTATTTGGATTTCTTTACTCTTTCTTATTTTAAACTGCACAAGTAAAATAATTGACTTCTTGCTAATCAATGGTCTCACGTCAATGTCAGCAATGCCATTTGCTAAAAAAATATCTATAAAAATCTGTAAAACATACCCAATATCTTCTCATTATCCTCCAAGTCTGTCCTTTCCACCCTCCAAAATATCACTGAACTACGACTACAAAACCCAAAAGTAGTTTGGTGAATATTTTGTGCTTTGGAAGGTTTACAGGATTGACAGCACACTGAAGTTTTTTATTAGATCACAGGCCAGGTATAGCAGACACATCAGTAATGCAAGCCTTTGTGCTTTTCTTCAGGAACATGAGCTATGACCCAAAGAGTTACTCTAGGTCTGTTAACTCAATCTCTATGCTACCCCTGTTGTTTCCATGCTTTTCTACTTTGTTCTGGAAACTGCTAGGTGTGCCTAACCTCTTAGCTTGGTGACACAGACAGCTACCACCAGTTAAGTTCTGCATGTCTGATTCAAGGTGTAACTCTTGATCACTGCACTCCAGAAACGTGTCAATGCCTTATTCCAAGTCAGTTTCTGGATGGCTTTGCCTTTGGTATTAAATAGGTCCCTTAAAACTATTAGGCAACCAGATTATACGTAAAAATATTTTATTTTTAAAAAAAATTTAATGAACAAACTAAATATCTGACAAGAAAGAGTAATTTTAAATCAATTAGTATGTGATATTTTTCAGTAAAATGGGAGCATGTTTCATTTTACCGCATCAAAATTCACAACACAACAGAAACAATGTCTACTATACTCAATATAAGACAAAAGAGAATTTTATTAGAATACCATAATAAAATATGTGCCTCACACTTTGATAATAAACATCTTTATTGCAACTTCATTTGTAATACAAACCTCTGTATGTTAACTAGCAGCACAAATGTTTTACTGTTGCAGCAATTTTGCATATTTTATAGCAACCTACTCTCAACTCTTTGCTTTCCACTCACTATCATGAGGAAAAAAGAAAATCCACAGTAACTAATTCTGCTCATCTCGTCCTGTCACTTGTCACATTATTGACCCTGTTAGAAGCATTTGCTAAAAAAACACATAAAAGTTACTTCAAAGGAAAGTACGCCTAATGGTTCAGATAGACATGCAGTGTCAAACTAATGCCCCTCTTTGGTTAAAATTAATCTAATTACAAAAACTTCCACTTGTAGACATCCTTCATTCCAGAATGCCTTCTCCATCCTGAGCCTGCAGAACTGGGTCTCTTTCTGCAAGTATAACAGGTAGCCGGGACATCCAGCCACCTACAGAGCTCCTCCATTTCACTGCCACACTCCAGAACTGTATGGATCTAAATTCCTTACTACAGAATGAAGCAACATCCCTACTCAACTGTAGTAGCAAGCTACCAGAATTCAGATGATTTATGGCACATACCTTGGATGGAAGAATCTGTCAGGAATTCATTAATTAATCAATTTCCTATTCTGGAATCTAATGTTTTAATCTGATCTACAGACAGTGTAGACAAATAAAAAAAAATTAAGCAGGTGGTTCTGCTCATGAAGAAAAGTACATTACCATTATAAGATCATCTTTTGGAGGACATTCCTACAGAAAGATGTTTCAGCCTAAGACTGAAGGCCAGACTACCCATATGTGATAAAACTAGTGGCAAATGAGCGGCTGGAAGCTTTTCACATTTCCTTTAAGGTGAATCAATCCCCTTGTGTCTTGGAATTCATCCTGAAACATGCTCCACTGAACTGCAATCCTTCCTTAAACAAGTACCTTTAGCTGAACACCTTGTCGAAGCATTACCTTGTTCAGACTGGCGATAAACTGGCAGAACTGCAGAAACTGTGCTGAATCCATGAGAGCTGCCTGACAAACCAAACCTATGAGCTGATTCCTCATGTGCAATTTCTCCTTCATAACTCCTCCAATGCTTCTACTTGTTGGGCATTAAATGGGGTGGGGTATGGGAGTGGGCAAAGGACATGTAAGACCCTAGAATTAATTACAGGACAGAAGGTGCCTGAATAGCCATTCTAACTGACATAAATAATAAAATAACATGCCATGAAGTAAAATGAGAGGAGAATGTCCTGCAAGATACATGCATTTTTGATGGAATAAAACAGATGCCTTCAGCCTATCTAAGTTAAGTGAAGAAACTGGACCAAGCTCTTGATTTAAGCATCTCTATGTTTATAGATTTGCTGTGGATAGATATAAGTCTTAACTACCTTTGCTCTCTACCAAGATAAAAATGAGTTTGATCAGTCCATGAAATTGACAAGTATTTTATGTAGCCCCACTATAAACAGGGCTCAATCTCTTTATTTTGAGACTTAAGACTGGCTTTGAACAACGATCTGTTCTCTGGTATTTCTACCACACATAGTCCCTGGATGAGCTGGATGCTATCCTTTTGTTGCAAGTCCTCCCAAGAATATTTTTTTCTGGGGAGTGCATGCCTCTTGGTGTCTCCAAAGACATGAAAACGTAAAGAGAATGCAAATGGAACAATACAACTCAGTGATTGTTCAATTAAAGGACTAAACCCTGGCCTGTTTTTTTATTTCAGAAAATAGCAGAGAGGGAAAAATTGTCTCCTCCTCTCACAGAGTCATGTCTAACAATTGTGCATGGGGGAGATGAGATGGAACTGTGGACCATCACTTGGTCTGCAGCAGAGAACAAGAGCCTGCCTTGTATCTAAAGGGAATGTGATCAATCTCATTTCTCCTACAAGATATACTGGAACTGTTTTCCATAACTGCAGGGGAGAAAAGTCAAGTAAAATTGTTGGAGGCTAAGGAGAAAAAAGACCAAGATACAGAATTCAAGGATTCCTCATGCAGAAAATAAAATAATTTCAATATAAAAGTAATTATTTTCACATAGTTTCTACTGAGATAGGGTTTTTTCAGTTTTATATTGTCTAACAGAATACGTTTCTTCTTCTGCTTGTTTCCCATGAAAGCAAGCTTCTCAATACAGCATGTTTATGAAATATTCTTGGTGAAAATATCAAGACCACAGATAAAATATAGAAGCAAATATTACCCTGCCAAATGCACATAATGGGCTTAAAAGGTATTCTGTATTAATAATCAGGCACTTTGCTTTATATAACATTTTCAGTAAAGTCAAAATAATACTTTTTAGAAGTTTACTTTGCCTAATAACTGCAAGCTAGCTGAGTATGCACAATATACTTACAGCACTGCATACTCCCAGGACCTAAATCCTAGAAGCTTTCATATGAACAGAACCTACTATAAAGATGAGTCACTTTGATTATTGTAGCAATTTTATTTGGTATTTCATCCAACTAAATATACATTTATAGGACTAGGCCCTTAGCTACGAGCAGTGCGGTAATGCATGATGGAAGATGCATTTCTTGATTAATCAGCTAATTCCATATTGTTCGAGATATTATAGGATCTCACTTGTAAATTCTAGCGCACAGTTTGTTACTAGGCAAATGCAGCATACAGCTATGCTCATCAAAAACCTGGACTTTCATTAATGAGTCACCCCAGAGTTAAAAGCAGCTAGAAGATTTTC
>NW_010137145.1:7401-27475 GCF_000699245.1 Pterocles gutturalis | reverse complement strand
GGGGGGGGGGCGGGGAGAACCCCACCAAATGTGCTAAATATTAGACAGCAAGGTTAGGTAGTAATGCGGAATTTTGTAGGTCTCATTCCTCTTCAACTAGGTACTGACAATGTGGGAAAGCCATACAAACACAGTGGCAGCAACACTTGTTTTATATTCTTATTCTTTATAAACATGCAGTGGTGAAACTTTGTCATGGAAATGCTCAGAAAGTGTGACTGTATACAGTAATCTACTCTAGGATGGCATATGATGAAGTTTTAATGGAATGCTTCATTTCACTTTACTCCATCTTTGGCACGCAGGAATCTGTCCGTGCATTCTCATATTCCTATGCTGTTCAGATAGTCTTAATTGGCACAAATGAATGAAATATGCATATCTGCAGACACATGGCACACAGTACTATATGGGAGAGAATTTCCTGTAAAGAAGGCAATGCCTGTGTTACACAAGCTGCCCAGTTAAGATATGTATTTCACTGGCACTTCACTGCTACAAAAACTATTAAACTATAACAGCACTCAGGCACCAACAAATCAGAAATGCATGAAGTGTAGGTGGCTAGATCATATGCATTTAATGTCACAATTCTCAGCTGAGAACATTAAATCATATCTCCCAGTATTTTCCATGGTTAAAATGAACATTTGCCTTCTGTAATTCAGCTTTCAGATACATCAAGAAAATACCATTAATTAAACCAATATCCAATTCTGACCAAGAGAATTCTTGGTTCTCTCAATTGTGAATATGGGAAGTCACTAAACAGTCAAATCTTCTATTAGTGCTCATTTAGAAGTGCATACAAACTAGTGCTATTTCAGGGGTCCTGTTAGGTGGACACAAACTTCTGTGTAAAATAACTTAAAATGGATTAAAAATAATGTATTCTTCTCCTTTTTAGAACAAGTCTGTTCAAATTTGTCAAAACAGGAAGCACAACTGTTAAGAAAAAAAATTGTCCTGTGAACCAAGCAGAAATTATGCTTAAGCATACTACAATTAGTTTTATGATAAACTGGAACAGGCATTTACGTCAAGTGCATCTACAGTGAAAATTCTGGTATAAAAACACATGAACTATATAAAAACTGTAAGGTGTAATTTGTATGTGCACGTAAATATTTACAAATACTACCCTATTTCTACCGTACAAAAAACCTGTATATACTGAAGAGAAGAATGATTTGCAATCAGAACGCACGCTCTGCTCTTCCAAGCTGCTCCATGAGGAGGACCTCTCTATACACAAAGAAGCTGTTTTTCCCTAGAGACACTGCAGAGAAGGGCCCTCCCTACATGGAGTATCTTCTTGTTTCTGTCAAGTAGCACATCACAGACTGGGTGGGCAAAAAAGATGACTCCTTCTGCAGCCAGCATGTGCACCCCTTCCCATCCGCAGTGTGGGCAAACCAGTGCCTATACCAGTCAGCGCACTACGCCTGCAGAAAGCAGCAGCAGCTTCCTAAACGTTTTGCTTCCCCAGGTTCACTGGCATCCGCACAATATGTGCAACCTTGACCTGCAACGGCAGGTTTCCTAAACAGACTGCTACCGACAGCACCTTTATTTCTGCATGTCATATGGGCTTTGGAGTGCAACGGCAGAATTCAACCCAACTATACAGGGATTCCTTAAGTTATCAATGTTAGAATTCCTACTAACATTAAGGGGGACAGATTTAATCCACAACATGCTTATTTCTCATACAGAAACATACTAAAGTACATGAACATAAATTTACAAAGGAGTTACAGCCTTGTAAAATAAAATCTTTTATACTTGATTCCAAGATAGAATTTTCACTTCGTCTTATCTAAGAATGATTACTTCACTCTATAGTAGCTTCTGAAAAATTGATTTGGTTCCTTTTTGCTGTATCCAAAAGGCATAAGAAAGTAAATAGTTATCTACAATACTAGCAGGCGTGTATTAAGTAAAAATTACATAAAGGTACCGAACTAGAAGTATCCCCACAGAATTTGAAGTGAAAAACTCAACTGACGTTTAAGCAGAGCAAAGACAACAGAAGACTACAGAAAACATATGCATTGCTATGCGCCTTGCAACATTACTGGAAACTGCAATAAACATTCTATACTAGAACCATTTCGCCTGCAATACCCTAAGGCAAGAATCACTTTTTATTCAGCACTACCAGGTCTTAGAAAAAAAAATGACCTGAACAATTATTTTGGTCAGACTGCTTATCTTCAGTATTGCATTACCTCTAATTTAATGGAAATAGTTTTATGGTGTGACTTTAACTACCGAAAATTTCTGTAATGAATTCTAAACTCCAGATAGTCACATGAGATATATAATGTAATTAAAGCTATATATTATTTTTGTCTTAGCATATTATATACCTCCAACCAATCTTAAAAGGAAATGCTTACTATGAAAGGCAATAATTACGTAAAAAATTTGCCTTGGTTGTAATCTTATAGTGAAATTTATTTGTTCCACAGACATTTACATTATTTTAACTTCATTTTTTCATGAAGGCATTATTAGAAGAAATGTAATCTGACCAGAAGCCATTTTCCAAAAATAGCTACTATCCCAAATTCCAGTCTTTAGGGAAACCATAAAAAAGTGCAACCACATAGGCTGTGATGCTTTTAAGCAACATTATCAGAATTTATTTAGAAGATTTTAAATTACTGCTTTGAATTACCATGTTCTACATCTCTTGTTAAGGGTAATTAATCTTAATTCACTGCAAAAGGACTGCTGCACACTCATGAGTGAGCTATACCTGGACCCATGAGAAGCTTATCAAGAAAAAGGTAGTGGCCCAATCACCACTTTTCTAAATATATTTTCTATACAAAATATTTTCAAGGTATAATCCTTAGTTATTTGTACAGTACTCTATGATTTAAACAACAATATTCAGTAAAATAGTAAGTGTGTGAAACTGCAACACCACATGGAATGAGCACTCTGCCATTTTGCTAGTGTAATCAATATTAGGACCAGAAAAATTTTCTAACACGGAAGCAAAAATATTCCATAGTTTTTGAATCTTGACTGTACACTTCATGATTTTGGCTATGATTTGCAGCACACTCGTAAGATACACAAATATCTTATGCACATTTCAGTAGCAGAATGGCACTTGGCTTGCTCTAATAGAAACAACAGAGATGCAACTGACAATTTTAAGAAAGACAATGTCCTTATTTGCATGCTGAAAATCTGGTTGTGTCCCCCTAATCCAGGCACATCCATTCATTGTGCAATCTGTCGATGGGTAAACAAATAGTGCAGGATTCATCTCAGTGGGAACTGGCCCTTTGGTCTAACCGAAGTCAATTCTAGGTCGATACTGAAGTACCATAGGATAAGACTAAAAACAAAGGCAAGAGAAAAACAACAACAAAAACAGACAAGAAAACATGAAGACATAATTCATAAAAAATACAAAGAAAATCCAATTAAAGATTGCCTAAATAATAGCCAGAGCTTATCCCTAAGACACATGTATATGACAATCAGTTTGATTTATATGAAATAATTCAACAGTTAAATCCATGCCTGTACTTCAAATCTGTATTTAATCTCTAAGTCAGTTAGTTGTAGTTATTTGTCATTAATATAATATTCCTGTATCTGCTTTTATATATTTGTGATTTGTATGTCTTACAACCTATATACTTGGAGTGCTCAAACAACTCCTCTTATTTCTCTGTTGCTGTGTTAAGAAAATGCAATCTTAAAATGTTATACTTTCTAAACCAAAGCCTATTTATAGATGACATACTTTGTTTGACTTTTATATATATGGAGGTTCCACAGCTATACTAGTACTCAGCACTAGTTAATGGGAACCAGGCTACTCTTGTATTAAAAAGGAGAAAAGAAAAAAAATCAGGTCAAATTGTTGTCAGATGATTTTCTGAGACACAAGTGCTAACTTCTCTCCCAAATCCAAACCCCTCAACTTCAGATCTACTGATACATTTGCATTACTTCTTACTGGGGAAAAAAAAAAAGGCAAATCAACTGCTTGGGATACCTGAACTGGACAAAACTGTTGTGGAACAGGAAGCAAAAGTGGGTGGGTTTCCTGAAAGTGCCATGGCGCACTTAGGCCCTTGTTTCTGGAAGCTCTTTTTCACGAAATGTCTTATTTTTTTTCAGTTTGTCAACATTGCATTTAAATCTGATGTTTTCCTCTTAACTTCCATTAGGATACTGGATGTTTTCTATAGCATAAAACCCAGGAAAATCTTCTTGACTCAGCAACTATATGGGTTTAACAACCTCTCTGCCACAGGGCAGAGGAACATAGCTAATTTAAGTCTTCTTGTATTGCAAATTTGGAATTATAAAGAATTAGTACAGAAGCTATCATTAAAGCCAGAAATATTTTACCGCATCCTTCAAATGAAATGCAGGTGAACTTCAGTGACCGAAAAAGAAAGGTATCGCTGCAAAGACCTGTACAGGTTAATAAACTTTCCATGCCATGGTAGTGAAATGATCACCAGAACTAAATGTGATCCTACTTGCTAGGGATTTGCAAACCGGAATGCAGAGAAATCAAAAAGTAAACCCAGTGGTATTCAGTAGCAGCAGAAGCATTTAGGAGAGAAGACAGGGAGCACCATGTGTAGTCTGCATGTGCAATTAACCAACACATATTTGCAGTATTATAAAGTACTTGGTCTCTTGATTTTTTTTTCATAGGATATGACAACCATCATCAGTGCTTTTGCAAACAAAATTACAAACCAACTGTATAAATAAAATGCACTACACTGGAACAATTATAATTACTGAAGTAGGCATGACTGCAGCAGGTCACTCCCATCCATAGTATGGAGTGACCCTCTATCATTAACTTCAGTTTTTTGCTCAAGCAAAATACTATTTCAATCTTCCAAGTAACTTTTAGAAATTAGTTCAAATCAAAATTCCCAATGAGGAAACTGAAACACTGTTTCATATAGGTATGAAGCACTTTGATCACTGAAATTTAGAAATCAACTTCAGTTTTCAGGTTCTGGAGGTTGTGATTTGTTATATTCTAGAGATAAGGCATTATTCAATTTCTAATTTTAAAAGATGTGAAAGAAATATAGTATTAGAAAATTAAAAAGAGCATATGAATTGCCATAAAGAGATGAAACCAATGTAGTCTCTTCTAATTCACACTCTTCAGTTTTGATCTCTTGACAGTGACTGTCCAGTGCCACTAGTTTGAAGGATAAGAGAGGAAGAGGTAGATCATCCTTCCAGACCGAAATGGATATCAGCCTACAGAATTATATCTCTCTAACAAAAAGACAAATAGTCTAACGTAAAGTAAAAGAAACCCCCAAAACTTTTTAATGGATTCTATTTATCATTCAATAAAGCTTTCTCTGATTGAACGAAAATGCTCAGGCCTTGCTCATAGAGTTTTAGCACTTTGTAGTGAGGAATTATAAAAACTCCACAACCTGGATTATAATTCAAGCGCTAACAGGACCTTAATGACTGCAGTATGTACAGTTGTGAGTGCCTCTTACCTGATAAAAAGTGCCATCCTCTGAGCAGACTTGCGAAGATGAGCAGTTCTGACACCGAAACTGCGAAGGAGATGATTTTCTGATCAGATAAGAGGCATCCACAGCTGGACATACACATTTACCATTTTTTTTTTTTTTTACATTTGAAAATGTAAAGTTTAAAATTAATTTACTTATTTAAACCAGGAAAGACTTCTCTAATGAATAAATGGATGATTTCCCTTAACTATGCTACCTCATGTATGGTCCACAGGTGTGCCAGTAAAAGTTCATAGTGAATAGTACCAAAGATGGAGATAATGGATTTGCTTGATCTTCATCCAAAAGAAGAGACTGTTAATTAGGTACCATCCCAATTTCTGTTTTATAACAATACCAAACACAGTTAGGGAAAACAAAATCATAGAAGCCCAGATGCTACCAGATTTATCACCAGCACAATGTAATTTTTACAGGCATTAGTTTGTCATCTCTGACTTCAGGGGAGTTCTGAGATTTCTGAAAAATTTTAACCAGTACAAATAACATCCTTCTTGTCAAGACGACAGTTACTGTTGCTTCCAAACCAACTGTCAAAAGTCCATTTGTAGGCAGGGGCTGCAGGATTAAATGTCGTGAAAGAATTCCATTATCACTAGAAGTTTTTGCCTCAATATTTCCTAATAGTAGAGTCAATGCTAACAAAAATATAAGATGGCAAGCCAAAGAAACACCTACTGGTTACAAGGCAGTGCTGGAAAAAAATACTACTTAAAGCTCTCTTACTGGTGCCATACTGGGGTTTCAGCAATCATCAAATTTCAGTGCAATATTATTTTCAAATTTAATGCATACTTGCCTATATATATTAACTCCCCTAATTCCTAACAAAATCTATCCTTCCCTCCCCTTCAGATTAAGGTAAAACTTTAAGAAACTTGTGAATCATTATCTCCACACTGTGCTTAATCCTCTGTCTTCTCTGCCTGTGCTGCAGTGCTTTTTATTCTGAGTACTAGGAAGCTTTAAAAAAAAAAAAAAGTACAGAACGTTTGGAATTTTCTACAGATCAGTACATTAGTATATGCTAAGTGCTTAACTTCAGCTCCACTTGAACACAGCCTCCACTGGTAATGACAGACAACAAATCTGCATATACTACAAAGCAATAAAGAGTGAAGAACAATCAACAGCCACAAACAAAGGAATATATAAAACAAAGAGAAGAGATGGGGATAGGACTTCTAAAAAAAAATTAAATATACAAGGCAATACAAGAGCTACTAAATCAAACTGAATATCAAACCCGAAATAAATGTATTTTAATAAGTTAAATACTGCAGTTCTGAAATATACACATGCAGCAAGAAAAACCAATTCAGATGTGTTGTCTGGATGCTAGTGCTATACAGCATATCTAAAAAACATGGGTGTAGTATTAGCAGAAACAGTAATACAACAATTAGATTTCCCCAAAATTTTTTCAGTGTCATTTTCAGTTTACTGACTGAATAAAACAGATTCTTAATAAGGAACTGCTGGATGCAGATTCCCCAACTATTTTAATTCAAAAGCAAATTTCCAGAAAAAGAGCAAGTGCTTGGGCTTTCAGATACCTGATTTGAAACCCAGAGCAGAATTTGCATGTAAACTTTGTATACCTGTTATTTTTAAGTTTCAGAATTGATACAATATACGTGGTGTAAGGTTGCACTCATAGAGTCTAACATAAGAAATCCAGAAAACATGCAAAAAGTATTTTTAAATATAGGGATATTTGAAGGGTCACAGAATATATTTTGGACCAAGCCGTGAAAGCATGTATACTCTCTATATTGATTATACCAAAACATAATTTATTAATAATGTAACAGCATTTACGTTTTCGCCTCTTAGTCTCCATCTTGTCATATAGATGAATTCCATAGTATGATCCTTCCCCATGATTTCTCCATTGCATAGTACATCCAGCTTAAAATTCAACAGAAAAAACAGGAAGACAAACAGATTCAAAATTTTAATGTCTCAATGAACTCCTAGGTGAGTTTCTGAGAGTTAATCGCACAACTCCTATCATTATAGAATAATTCTATCAGACATGCATATCAAACCTGAATAAACCCAACATTCTGAAAAAATTCTATTTTGTAAAGTAGTATTCCACTTTATTTTTTCACTTTTGTGTTTTCAGTTAAGGTGTGGACAGAAGAAAGTCTACTAAACTAGTTAGGATATCACTAGAAGACAAACCCTCCCTACACTTATCAATACTACACACTATCTGAAGAGAAAGCTTTGTGTTTGAAGGCCTTCTTGCTACATCAATGCTCTTTCAAATACAAAGATATAAACCAGAAGTACTGTAATTTTCAGTTTTTAAAAATAAATGATAATTTTTAAAATTCCATTAAAAAATAACTATAAGTTACAAGGAAAACACATTTCTGAGTATACAAACATGATTCTTCATCATCTGAAGGACTAAAGGCAAAAGAAAAAAAGTTATGATCTCACTGCAAAAAATGATTGGTTTAAACTGTATTAGAGCATCTTACTTTTACCAATTTGACAATTCTTTCATTACTATAGCCATAATGCTTTTCTGTTTTTAAGATGGGAAAAAACCTCCAAAATTTTGAAGCAAGCAGATACTATGTAACAAAAGCCATTAAGGTCCCATCAACAGATTAAATTAACATAATTAACAAAACCAAATGACATCAAAATGGTTGGCAGCATGTCATGATACTGTGACAAACTCCTGCATATAGCTCTGCAATAACCTGTGCACCTAACCTAACTCAGCCAAAGCTGGGATGCTGCCATTTGTGCTAAAAGCACCCTGCAGTTCATGGAGTCACCGACTCCTTTAAGAGAACTGCCTGAAAAAATAGTCTGTGCTGAGGTCAAAATTTGTGTATGGGAAGAGGGAAAGCAGAGGCAGGAGTCTCACACCTCCCAGCTCCACCCTGCATCACAACTTCTGTCATGTTAGGAAGTTCTCCCAGGGAAGTCTTGGCCAAGACCAAATCACTCCTGGAGCAAAGAACCTCTCTCCATCAAACTCCACCTAATTCCAGAGAAGATGCAAAAAAGAGTATCTGCATTTTGAAAGATTCAAATGGTATTGCTCTTCACTTCTTCATAGTTACTGGATAGTTTCTCACATCTAAGGAAAATTAAGCTGAAGAGTAATTTGGTATATATCTAGTTGATTTCTCCTTTTCCCCAGTAGCTCCTAGCCCAAACTGTATTAAGAGAGTTTTTTATTAGCCACACGGAAAGAGAAAGCATTTACTTTTTTACATAAAAATATAAAAATGTAATGTATATGTTCCTTCATAGGTAAGCAACAAACTGAAGTTACTAGAACTGTATGAGTTCCTTAATTAGCTACAGTAGTCACTGTGATAAAATGATCACTTCTCATCTAAGGGCAGAAAATGTGACTTAGAATATTGAACAGTACTTGGTGATTGGGCTAAAAAAATATTCCTCAAGTTCAAATATGATTAAATTTCATAAAAATCTAATACTTTGCAGGGCAACAAAAATACAAGCACTTTTTCTTTCAAATGTACCTCATAAGAACTTGGAAGTTTTAATTTTAAGCTGAGAAACTTTTTGATAGTTCCCACAGTCACTCGAGTAGAACAGCGGATAAATTTCTTCATTAAACCCTAAAGCAAAAGCAACAAAACAGAAAAACCATGTTAGAAGTTTTGGAGCATGTAAGCAATATTTAGTGCAAGAACAGCTGTAATTTACATTTTTTTCAACCAGTAACAAATTTTACTACACTCTCTTCTACTTCATAATGGGACCATAGGTACATTTTTGTTCACTTTTTTTTGCAAAATTTACAAGATGACAAACAAGTTCATTTAACCCATCTCTGATTCTAAAGAAATTTCCTAAAGATCACAGAAGGGAGAAAAAAAAACCAAAACAAATAAAAACAAACCACCAAAAGCCCCAGAAGAACTTAAATAATCCGAGCATCTGTGTTTGTAACACCTGGGGTCAAACAGATGTTAAATTTCTTAGAATTTCTTCAGTCCTTGAGAGAAAAAGGAAGTAAAAACATCCTCAAATAATCTAGGTAAAATACAAGGCAGCTACAAACCTGAGACACAATCTATGATCACAGATTCTGTGATCCAGAACCTAACAGTTTTGATTCAACAGGAAAGCTGGAAACCTGAGACTCCTATATAGTGTTGGAGATACTGATTTCTTACTGTGTATAGCACAAATGGATAGGGATAACACATACATGTTTTCTTGCTGAATCAAAACTTTCTTACTGTGTAAGAACTTCCAAAATTATACATATAACATAGTACACAGAAAATATAAATAGTGTTTTATTAGACAATTTTTTCATATTTTTAAAATTCCTGTCTTTGTAATATAATAAAACATTATAAAAATCTAAGAGCATTTCTAAACACTTTCTTCTAGCCTTGATAACAATAGGCAATCTTCCCTTCATGAATAGAAACCAAATATCCCTAATTCTTAAAACAGGACTGTGCAGGTATTACCCTACACATTTTACAGATGGAGCTGATCTGCCCAAGTACACAGATGACACATCAGTGTCAGGATCAGGTGTACAGCTCAGAAGATCTGGATCCCAGTGCAAAACATACCTGAAAAGCAGCTTCATGCTGCCATGGTAAGACAGCAATCCTTAAAGTGCGAGGCAGCTCACCTACAGCTAGCTTTTTAAGCACCTCTGTGGTATGCTATAATCTGTGTGTAATGCAGTTATGTACCATCAAGACTGTAGACTACAAAACCATAATACCTTAAGAAAAAAAAAAGTCCACTGTCACAGATGGATTTCTGTATGGAACTGTGTTTTGTTACAAAATTTCAAGATGCACTGAAATGTTTAAAACAATAGGACTAAATAAGAATGGAAGTGGAGACAGGTGACCATATTGAAGTTAATCATTAATGGTTGTAAAATAATTTGGTTCCTGTAAGATGCTATTCCCCCAACAATAACAGCAGCACATATTATCTTTATTACTCACTTTGACTACATTATCTCCTGACTGCCCATTGTTGCGTAAACAGTCAAGGCAGATAGCAATCTGTGGGTCACTCCTGTGATAGTCTTTATCTTCTTCATTTTCATCACACTCCTCATCGACTTTGGGTTTATCAGTTTTTGGGCTTTCATCTGTAAAATATGAAGAGCATATTATTTAAGTGTAAAATAATTAATACTTCATTTTCAAGAGCATATTTTTTGTTCACATTAACTTTGTACCATTCTAATTCAGTGCATTCTTAAATTGATAAAATTTACAAATCTCTGAAAATAAAGTTTTACTATCAAAATTTTAATGTAATATGCAAACAGATTTCTATGTGGCAGAAAATAATTATACTGATGGACGACTAACGGTTATGGCTGTCTACTTCTGTTTCTGTCCAGTGATTAAAACCCTGCAACTGCGCATGTATGAAGATCACTCCACCACACAAACCTACTCTATGGTGTGGCAGTTCACTGCCAAAAAATATTGCTTTTAAATAAAGAGTGGAATAACTAATCCCAACATTTATATATCAAAGTAATACAGGTAATCAATTCGTATTAACTGTCTGCTGCAAAAACCCAGTAGAGACAAGTTCCTGAAATGTTATCATGAAGGAAACTAAGGGAAGACAAAACTCAACTTTCACCTGCTTTTGACCTGGTCTAAGGTAACATCACTGTAAAAAACTCCAGATGTCTCTCTCCAGAAGGATCACTGAGAGTACACCAATGTAAGGCTGTTTGCCCTCCCTGAAACAGCCCCTTCTTACTGAAATAATTCTCACCAAATAATTTATTCTCATGTGAGACTCTAAATGCTCGTTTATGGCAGAAAATAGTTTAAATGCTAGTAGTTGTCTCAATGAGTTATCACAACTTTCAAACGGTTTGTAGAGCCAAATTTCCATAGCCTGAAGACACAGTCACTAACAGAGCTGAATGTTAGCTGTAGCTACTTAAAAGTGTATTTTGAGATTTAAAGCCTTCTTCTGATTCACAAAACAATCCAATCACTCATTACATTTAGTAACTGATTTCTAATAGGTTTACCATTAAATTATGGGAGGAAGGTAAGAAGAATTAATTGGTTAAAAGTAAGTCACATTCTAAAAATTTGCAAATTATGTTATTCTTTTTCTATCTATGTATGTAGCAGCAAGTCATTTTCTAAACAGTCAAAAAATGTCTACATTTCATAAAAGTATTTTTAAAGTATTTTTGAAACTGAATAGGTATACACTACATAGTATGTTGTAGAAAGTTAATGTAACAGAGACAAGAACCTTGTCACTTGATAATGGATGCCAAATGCAAATCAACAAAACTAGTGAGAAAGAAAATTAAACGTTAGGAAGGTGGAAAGAAGGTATTAAAAACAATTGAGTGCAGAACAGTATTGCAAAACATTTACTTGACCGTGGTCCTTTACCAAAAATAGCCGTTTCTTTAGCCTAGCAGAGCCTTTCAAGAATTCTTAAAAATGCCCAAATAAAACCTTGATGTCAAACTAAAGGGGCATAAAAACAGTTGAATGTAGTCCTCACTTAGCACCTCAATACTCTTAAATTTTATGGGACAACTACAAAAAAAAAAAAATCCAAAACAAAAAACCAACCAACCAAACAAACAAAAACAAAGAAAAAAAAAAAGAAAATGCATTTTGGAATCTGTGTAAAACAACTGTTTAGCATGTGTGGAAAACTGTTTTACTACTTGTCATAACTATTTCTTGACAACCTCCTACTTAACAGCTGGTCAAATTCAGGAACAGAAAATAATCTCTAAAAAACTCAAGTAGTTCTGCACCTTCCTGTATTAAGAAAACTAAGAATTCAAGTGGAAAATCGCATGGCTGTTGGAAGTGAGAGCTTAAGGACATGCAAACAGAAATAATGATAAAACAGCTACTGTTTGTAAAACAACTGGTTAATAGACAAGCAGCAGTACATGAAGGCCCAGACTACATTTACATAGATTCATTATGAGTTTCTGTAGTGTCTTTGAATTCAGTAAAAACAATGTACATTCATAACTATTTGAAGAAACAAGGCTTAATGAGCAATGTCACTTAACATACAAGTAAGAGGAAAAAAAATCACCTTGTCCATTTTCTTGAGGTTTGTTTTTCTTCCAAAATTCGATCTCTCGCTGCAGTTCCTCTAGTTAACATCACAAAACAGTAATGTGAATTTTTAAATCAATACTTCAGGTATATAATTAGAAATAGCCATATTCCCTCCATTAACCCAAACAGGTACCTGACATCAAATCAGAAACTTACGTTCTCGAAGTCCAGGCACCAGCTTAAATATAATTTCCTCTAAGGTGTTATCCAGCCTTTCAAAGGGAAAAAAAAAAGTCACATTAAGTACAAATTAGCACTTTAAATATTTTTAGCCTTTAAACAACAAAAACTTTTGAATAATAAAATGAACTGCATATTTTTGGTAAATACTACATCATGTAATATCCAATTGATTTTAGCTTGAGACACAACATGCATTAAAACTTATGTCAACCGCCTCTAGAAATTTATTTCTTTTAGGAACAACCTCCTTGGTTTACTTTTTTAATGAATAAAGAGAAAACCAATGCAAAACAGAAAAAAAATTATACCCTAAAATTTTCACTGTTTTAATTTGTGTGATATGCATACAATTGTGTTACTAAAAAGAACAAACTAGAAAAGTAGTATCCAATTTTAAGGTCCAGCTCATGAGCAGTAAGCATGAAAATTATCAAGTCCACTATCATACTAAGTGTTCGAGTGCTTTGTAATAAGGCTGTTAAAAAAAAAACAACCCTGAGTCTATTCCCTACTCATTAGAACACTGACAAACCGATCTTGGCAGGATAAAGATGACCACAGAGCATCCATGCTGATCTGGCTAGACAGTTCTCAGTACCCAACCTAATTAATTTAAACTATTTAAATCTGTCATGAGTTTGTCTACCAGACGACAGTACACAGCACAGGCATGTCCTCTGATATCCTCATATTAAATGCCAGAAATAGCTATCACAGTCCCTTCCAGAAGGCACAATGCATTTACCTTTGTTATTGAAAATAAAAATGTTTTATTTTCTCTCAATTTTACCTTTTCTCCTATCCATTTGGTTTATCATCTGCTTTCTAGTTCCACTTCCTCTCCCTGTCTCACTTATCCTTTGGTTTCCTCTGTCACTCATTCTGTTTAATTTTCCTTACTCTCCTCTGTCCTGAACATCCTATGAACAGTAACTCCCACTGTCCACAGCCTAAACAAAAACCCATGACAGAACAAAGTACTAAGTAATACAATCAGAGAAATGAAGTACCCTGAGATTCAGTCAGAATCTACAATACAATAATTGCCTTGGTGTTTTTTTAAATTGCCTTAATTTTTCATCTCAACAGTGAGATATATGTCTATATATACATACATGTATGTGTACATGCTACTAATAATACCCTGCAGACCTGCTATAAAACATATGATGGTTCTCTATATTTTGTTCACTAGCAGCAACCAAGGAGGAAGAAAATTGAATGCTTTTCAATCCTGGGGATTGCCTAAAAGCCATTTTAATAGATAACAATTACCTCCTCTTAATACATATATGAACATTTCAGGTTCCCTTCTTTACAGAATTAGTCATTAAAAGTTTACAAGTAGACTTACTACCCAATCATCTTGTTTTGAGACTAATTCCCTGTTATCTGTCAGTTCATGGGGGCAGCCATACCATGAGTATATTCATACGTAAGCTAGGATCATGACACATTTTTAATTGCTTCTTCTTATAAAGACAAAAAAAAGTAATAAATAAAAATCTTTAGCAAGTGAAACAGACCTCCCCTAAACCAAAGCAGCATAGAGAGCACTTTCTCACAGAGAAAATGATGGGATGTCAGATATATGGGATATCTTCTGATAGATGACAATATAGGTCTACCTTCCCAAGTGGTGTTATCTCTTCTAGCCTCTCCTCTCAATATCTATTGAAACTAGATGGTACTGCTTTTTATGAAGTTCCCACAGCAGGGCACTGAGAGCCTGGGAATCTGTCTTGGAAAATTATATTCATTTCACATTGTAAGAAAGCTCCAATCTTCATAACTTACTCATTAAAGAAAAGAAATAAGGACTTCAAAAGACAACATCACTACCTTAATTCAAAATCCCACTAACCATTCCTCAGGATGATATAATACATAGTGGCTCTTTTACATCTATTTTTGAAAATTCCCACTTGGCACTTCCTCATTTGTCTTCAATGGCCCAAAAGAAAAGTCACTGGTAATGCTATCACTAAAGAAAACTTGCACCCAAAGCAGCAAGTTACCAAGAAAAAAAGAAGCCTGCCTTCATGGTATACCCAACCCAGACCAAACTGAATATTACTGATGCAGAATTCAGCTAAATTAGGAAAGGGGATTCTAGAATTTAACAGTCTTCCTGGATTTTCATTTTAGAGCTCCAGGGTGAATTTCAGACTTAGGCTTATAGTTTCAACAGACCCTAAATGCTGCTAACTAAAAGACACATCTAAAAAACTCACATTCTTAGAGAGTTATTCAGAATTGAGTTTATAAACTGGTTTATAAAGTTTATCCCAAAGATCTCAGCTAAAAATAATATCTAGAGTGTTCAATGCCATTTCTCAGAAAAAGACTGCATTCTTGAGCAATGATTGGACTAGTCTCTACAGTCAGAGTATAAAACATGTGTGAAGTTATGTAGGCAACATCCAAAAAAGATAATTCCATTACAGTGCTCTTCTAATTATTAGTTTAGCAAATGTTTAAAACTGTTTTATAAAATACAACCAGTAAACTACTAGTTATAGGCAGTTTGTTGGCAAATAAACCAAATTACTCTGAAAGAATTTTCAGGAAATAATTGCAGAGAAAATAGCTCTTCCTGCATTTCTGGCTTGTGGTCTCAACTTCTCTCACCCTTCTATCATTTCCTACTTAAAGCATATTAATATTTCACTAAACATCTACTAGATATTTCAGAAAAACACATTTTTCAGCTCCTACGAAATGGTCCTGTCATAATAAAAGAAGTATTTCTAAAATGGTTTTGTTTTCAGCTTATTAGCAGCCTTATACACTCTGTATACCATCTTCTCTTACAGCTGACACAGTGCCTCAGATGCTGACAGGAGATCAGGAAAATATTTATGATAAACATCTACATAAACCCTTTTAGCCTTACCCTTCCAAAAAACATTCAGACAACAACGACTTAAACTAATAACACCCTTTAGAGTTGCTGAATTTAATCTCTCTCACCTGTCCTCTTGGTATGTAACTGAAGTGTGGGAATTGCTCTGCACATACATATCCCTCATAAAAATCAAAGCAAAATATGGCGAACTGTAGCAAACAGAATGACACTAGGAAATAACACCAACCCTGGTAAATTCCAGATGTAAATATTTATTTTAACATTGATGTAAGAATATTTCAACCTAAATTCACAACAGTATTACAAATTAATAACACTTGGTGGGTGGAGGGAGTGTTGGGAGTGGGGGCAGGGAGTGGCTTCATCATTTATGGAAAACATGAGGTTCTTCCACTTATGACATTTTTTATTTCACTGTACTATACTTATAGGATGGCTATCACCTTTGTTGCAACATAAAATCACTAAAGGGAATCCAGAATTTCAAGAAAAATAATTGTTTAAAACAAGAAGTGTTATCATAATATAAAAAATGCAAACTCTCAAGAAAAGGCATTTCCAGTGTCAAAATTTTCTTTCATGTGTGTCTTTTCTTTAATCTGACAGCAGATTTTAATTCAGATTGGCAGATCTATGTCCTGGAAAATATTCAGTTATTTGCATGATTCATTTTCTGCATTGATCTAAGAAGAAAAAAGTTGCATGCAGTTTGGAATGCCCCAAATAATTTCAAAAAAGAAACTCTAGAATTTAATTTCATGTAAAGAATAAAAGCTATCTGGTTCACTTATCTGATCTATAGAGGCATTACAGTATTTATTTTAATTTGTACAATACACCCAGCCTTTCTGTGTGTTTCCCTTGTCCTTCGTCCTTTTATTACATCTGAATTTATTCGGAGATGAGAAATTGACAGAAACTATGGCCAAGAACAGTTGATATATGTATTATACAAATAAGCAGAAAAATTAATTCCCTTTCATGACAAAGATATTAAGATTTTTTTTTAATTTTATTTTTTGTTCTTCCATTTCAACAAACATTGTGCAATATCATCTTACCTTAACATTTCTAGAGGATTGGTCTCGTGCACTTGGTTGCCACACCTGGGACAGTCATTGCTGTCTTCAAAGTGTTGAACAATGCAAGTCTTACAAACTGAGGGACCAAAAAAAAAAAAAAAAACAACCAAAAAACACACAAAGAGAGAGAAGGGAAAAAAAAACCACCTTAGTCTAAGATCTAAATAATACTGCTTCAACACGACCTAATGATACCAGTTAACTACTTCATGCATCAAAGATTTAAGAGAGTATTATTTTAAAGCATATAACCCCAATGTATCTTATCCACTTCTTGTTCCTCAAAGCCATAGCTAGTTCTGCTCTGCCAAGACACTGACTTCAGCAGCACCAAGTTCAGCAGAACAGGTTAGACAAGCACTGACTTAAAGTACATGGTATTTTTACTACTTATAATTCTCCCATCATCATAAAATGCAAACCCCACACCATGTAGCACATGTAAAGAGAAGGTTTTGAGAAAGTGCATGCTGGGGAGCCCTAGCCCAGCAGAGCCAATCATCACTTCAGATTATTTGAAGATGACTTAGCACATTATTTTCTTTCCAACAGTGTTGCTGGCAACCGAAAATACTGTTATAAACTCTTCTTGTAAGAGAAAAGTTCACAGAAATTGTACACAGGTTCAAAGTGGCTATGTTTCTCTTTTGGCATAGCTCCTTCAAAAGCAACGACAGAATTTACAGTAAACATTTAATACTTGAATCTTATAATGAAAAATCAGGATCACAACCACGGCAAGTATGAACAAACCCAAAACAACAACGACGTGAATTTAAAATCCAATAAAGTGAAATTAAACTAAACAAGGTGCTACACTACTGTTGCTTACAAATGATTAACTGCAGACTGTAGATTGTACTGCCATTAATAAGAAAATGGAAGCCAAGCTGATGAGAACAAATACACCTGCTGTTATTACGATATTTTGGATGGAGATAAACTCTATCCTCTGTTTATTATTATTTCACCTAAACTAAAATAAAAACTGCAAATTCATCAGTAAATGGACTAATAAAATAAATGGACTGCTGCAATTGCTGCAAAGCACAAATACAGGCTGGGAGGAGAATGGCTTGAGTGCAGCCCTGAGGAGAAGGACTTGGGGGTGTGGGTACATGAAAAACTGAACACGGGCCAGCAGTCTGCGATTGCGGCCCAGAAGGCCAACCGGATCCCGGGCTGCACCAAGATGAGCATGGCAGCAGGTCGAGGGAGGTGATTCTGCCCCTCTGCTCTGCTCTCAAGAGGCCCCAGTGGAAGTACTGCGTCCAGGTCTGGGCACCCCAACGCAAGAAGGACGTCGAGCTGTTGGAGCAGGTCCAGAGGAGGGCCACGAAGATGATCAGAGGGCTGGAGCACCTCCCCTATGAGGACAGGCTGAGAGAGTTGGGGTTGTTCAGCCTGGAGGAGAGAAGGTTACGGGGGGACCTTACAGTAGCCTTCTGGGACTTAAAGGGGGCTACAGGAGAGATGGGGAGGGACTTTTTACAAGGGCATGTAGCGACAGGACAAGGGGTAATGGTTATAAGCTGAAAGAGGGCAGATTTAGACTACATATAAGGAAGGAATTTTTTACAGTGAGGGTGGTGAGGCACTGGAACAGGTTGCCCAGGGAAGCTGTGGATGCCCCATCCCTGGAGGTGTTCAAGGCCAGGCTGGATGAGGCTTTGAGCAACCTGGGCTAGTGGAGGGTGTCCCTGCCCATGGCAGGGGGGCTGGAACTAGATGATCTTTAAGGTCCCTTCCAACCTAAACCATTCTATGAATTTCAATACGCTTTCTGCTGAAACACTGTAATTTCTTTCATCAGTTACCTAAAGAACTAAGAGGACCTCTAAAACAAGCTGGTAAGTCCTAATTATATGACAATCTTCAAAGAATCTAAAAATTCCTTTAATGTCACCTAACAAGCAAAGCCTGCATTTATCTTTGCCTTAGTACGCTCAGAAGAGTTACTACAAATCAGCTGATGCTGATAATGCATACACATCAAATCTCTGTGCAGGCATTTTTCCATCTGCTTTGAAACATTAACTTTAGGACATAACTTCATAGCTTTGGTTGAAATTACAATGAACTTTCCCCTTAAGTCTGATGGACAGACTTCAGAGCTCACTGGCTGGCTCTTCATGCTCTCCCCAAGCTAAATGGCTCTAGCAGTGCTGGATGCCGGGCAGATTCACAATTATCTGGTGAAATTTGCTCAGGAAGCCCACGAGTCCTGCCAAACAAGCCTAGTAAGTGGGCTACAGTGCTGTCGTCTGCACGTGGGGACTCCAGAACAGCCAAGAACACTGATGCTGTGAGAGCACCATTCAGCCCTCAGGACACAAGTTAATCTTTTCCTAACCTCAAGTTGTGAGTTATTTAGCATTGGCATACAGAGGCAAGAACTTGTAATCACAGAACCCTTCTTATATCACAGATCTTTTATAATTTGTTAAATTACTAGACTTAATTGATTTTTGCACATATATTCTCTAACACTTCCACAGGGTAAGAAATCTAGTACAATGTTCTGTACCTACAATATCTCTTTACTTTTCTATAAGCTTTTTGTAACTAATACTCCTATATTGTAATCACTGTAAAACAATTAGAAATATTTCAAACAGAAGACCGAATGTGGACATAGTGGCTAAACTGCATTTAAATCTATTTTATGCAACTCAGAGATTTTTAGAAAGAAGATAGTCTATAAAAGGAACAATTGTTATGAATGGAAGTAGTTAACATTGTTGAAAATCGTATCTTCCCCGTTCATTAATGGAGGAGATGCCTTCTTCCTATTTATCGAAAGAATCAGGACTTTTTTAGGGCATGATTCTTCTATGTTACTGAAGTAGAGAGCATCAAAGCAATTAAATGTAGAGATACCAGGTCTGCAGGAAGTAAACCAAAGGACTAAAGAGGATTAGCCTACTAAATCCAATATAAGACATAGTAAAAGCCTGAAACAAATGTCCTAGAATAAGCACTTGCTGGATGACTTCAATGAGAATGAAAATAACCGTATTCTGCCCAAGGTTCTCTAGGAACCTGTGCCATGTGCTAGTGTCAATTGAGTTCTTCAACTGCAGCACCTGATATCTCATAATCCTGGTATCTATACTGTGCTGAAGATGGAGATGATATGCTTCCTCCGCCAGGAGAAATGGTACAGACTAGTGCCGGGAAATGACCATGCTGATGAGAACCACCACGTCAAGAATCACCTGCTATCTCAGAAATTCCATTAGTCGGAGAACCTCA
>NW_010137145.1:0-7370 GCF_000699245.1 Pterocles gutturalis | reverse complement strand
AAAGAGTGTGGGGAAAAAAAGGGTGAAAAGCTAGTACTATGATAAAATTGTGAAGCCTAACACAGCCATGAACAATGGCCATATGGAAATTCACCTGAAGGTTACTAAGTAACATAGGGGTTCGGTTTACTCTAGACCTTTTCTGACTTGACTTCACAGAAACTCAGCTTTAGGGACAACTCTTTTTCAATTGAAAACCACAACTGAGAAGTTCCTCTTCTACTAACTCCTATAATAAAGGATGAGGTTGGTCTTTATTATTTTTTTTCAAAGCCTCCTGGCCAGTAGAAACAGCAGCATCTCTTGGTGTCACTCTTTCTAACCTGACACCAATTTAAAATGATTGATAAAGAATAAAAACAAAAAGGAAAAAATACTAGAAACATAATTAGTATTGGCCAATATTAACCTTGGAACTGATAAGCCTAACCTCTAACCTTCTCTTATTTGGGAAATTTTTTGCAATGGAGACTCCAAGAGGATTGTAACAAAAATTCTTCAAAAGGATTACCAGTAGCTTCCTATCAATACCAGAGTGGTTTCTTCTTTTGTCTGTAAGCAATCACTACTACCAGCCTCCTTCAGAAAGCATTTCCCTATGTTTTAAGAAAGCTATGTCTGAAATTCTTTTAGAGGAGAACTTAATTCCTTTCATTTGCTCTTGGGATCTCTGCTCCATTCATGTCAGAGAAGTTCTTGAAGTCTATCATGAGATGACACTGATCTGACTGCTTTGAAAAGGACACACTGATTCATCTTGTAAAGATATTTTAAACTTGGCTTTGCTAGGCTTTTTGTTTGTTTTCCAAACTGAAGACAAATAGGACCTATCTGAGCTATGGCTTTCATTTACATCCAGAAGAAATTTGGAACTATTACTGTTCAGAAGAACATTACACTACTGGATAGATAACTAACCCACTTATTTAAATTTAGTCAGATGATTGACTCCCCAAAACCTCCCAATGCTGCTAAACATAAAGCCTGCTAAGATCCACACTAATGTAACTTGAAGAAATATTTATAATATAAACAAATCTACAGAGAGGAAATGAATTCCTCAGTCTGAATATATTTATGTGTTCTCTTCATACCTCTTTTTTTGAGAGAAGAGGCCATGTGTGGTCCATGAAAGAGATGAATGATTACAACAGCTTAACCTCCAGTGTAAGAGAGGTCTTTGAATAGAATATATACAGACAAAGCATCATAAGGAACCAAGAATCTTAAGCCAGTCCTATATGAATGTATTCCCACCCCAACAAACATACAGATCTGAATCAAGTCTTTGTGAAGCCAGTTCAAATCATGAGGTCATCTTATATAATGAAAAAAACCCCTTGAATTTGTCAATCAATACAGTAGTAATCTAAAACAACTTCTGCTTTTTCTCATGTAAAGCTACAGTGCTTTGAGGATTTGCCTGTCAAAACTAAATGTGATTTACCCATAGCAATGTAAAAGTAAAAAGTACACATAAATTCTAGCACTCAAGAATAATGAACTGATACGTGATACTACTAGTAGGAGTAGGATCATCAACCAGTATTTTCAGAGATGAGGCATAGTCATCCTCTGTTATTCTGAATATAAAATACTGAGCATTTTTCAAAGCCTATCACTTTGAAGTTTCAGAGAACGGGATGAAGTCTCAAGTATTGGATGAAAAGGGTACAGAAAAAGGGACTCTTTAAACACAATTAAATTACAGATACATTTAATTTACCACCTTAGGGAAAATTTTTTTAAAAGCCAAATCCCAAAACCTTTAACACTTCCAGTATAAACTAACAAAGGGACATGGTTTCACTTGCTTTACTGTAGTTCATGGCATGACACCAAACAGGCAAAACAAAACAGCTTAACCAAAATGTATAGAGTTTGCAGAACTCTGAGGTGGGAGCTACACATGCCACTGAAATGAGGACCTGAATGTCATGGTTGTACTATGACACTTCAGATGAGCCACAATAGAAGTTAAACTCATGTAAGATGATTTACTACAGCTGATAAAAGTACTTGTGTAGCATATGCTAATTGGCTGGCAACCATAGCATACTACACAATGCCATGTTTTCCAATACAGAGGTATCTGTTTCACACATTCTTTCAGACCTTTGTAATCAGCTGAAAAATACAGATACAAGTGTCAGGACTGTTGCTGCCTTATGCAAACTCAAAAAGTACGTATCTTGTGCATATCTACACACATATTGTCCAATGAGAAGACTCTTCCTAGGTTATTTTTTAAATGCTGATTAACAAGGTACCTAAATAAAATTTCATTTTTAAACATAATATTCTACAAGAGAAAGTGTAATTTTCTAATTGTGGCACAAATTCTTTGTCAGAACTAATCCTTTAAGTTCTTCCAAGGATCTCCTCTCTCCAAGTTAATCACTCTTTGATCCACTGAGCAGCGGAGGAGCACAGGCTATGCGTAGCACGTGGAACATCAAACCCACCTCAGTGATGGCACAGAGATCTAACAACTCATTTGGTACGTTTAATGAAGTACTTAATTAGCTACCTTAAACCTGCTTGAAAAAGCACTTACTTTTAGGAAAGTGTCTGCATAAAAACAGGTCAGAAAACTTTAATATACTTAACCACCCTTCTCAAAAATTATACATGAGAGACTACTCCACTGTTAATTACGATTACCAGACACAGTCAGATTGGATTCCCTTCTGTTAAAAGGGAGAAATAATTTTTGTATGTGGTGATTAAGAAATAATTTTTGGCTTGAAATCTTCTATTGCAAAATAAGACAGGTCTTCTAACCTTCAAGATCTGCTATGTGCCATTAACTGAAGCTTCTGCAGGAGAAGGAGCATGAAAGCAGCTGAGCTTGCTTGTCCAAGGCTGGGAAGTTTTGTTGCAGTAGAATTCTTTCAGGATCTCCTGGCAGGGTTTAGCAAAATCTGAAAAATACCTTGCCTGCAAGATTATTGGTTTGATATTGAAAATTACACCTCTGGTCATTTTCCTGCATGGAAGAGCATTTCTGAAAGTTCCTAGCCTGCAATGGTTGCCTCAATTTCTTAAGGCAAATACTAGAGAGACCAACTAGGAGTAGTGCACCACTTGATCTGCTGTTCACAAACAGGGAAAAACTGGCGATGAACACAGCTGCAGATGGCAGCTTGCCTTCCAGTGACCACAAGATGACCAAGTTCTGGATCTCAAGGAAGGACACAAAATTAAACAGCAGAGTTAAGATTCTGCACTTGAGGAGATGAGACTTCAGCTTGTTAAAGCAGCTGCTGGTCAGATTTCCCAAGGAGGCTATCATTAGAAAGGTAGGTACTTAGGAGAGCTGTCTGGGTTTTTTTGAAGAGAATTTATTTAGGCCTCAAGAGCTAACCAGACCATTGTACAGGGAATTTTGTCAAAAGAACTGATTAGTGCAGAAGAGCTGCTTGGTGCACAAGCTTCCTACTTAATATGCAAAAATAGAGCATATTAGAAGTGGAAACAAGGATGGGAAACAAAAGGATGTAAAAATCATTGCTCTGACAGTGACAAAATTAGGAAGCTCAAAGCCCAGCCACAGCTAAAGCTGATAAGGGACGTAAGGGGATTCTGCAAGTACACCAGCAGCTGAAGGAAGTTCAGACAAAATATGGATCTATTAATGGAGGGGGGAAACTTAGGAATAGATTATGTAGATAGGTTTAAAGTCCTCCCACAGGCAGAGCCTGATCCCAGATCTCCATGCATACCAGGGTGATTTGGGAAGAAGAGGGCTGACCAGCAGCCAGGGAGCAGCAGGTTAGGGCTTGCTGAAGAAAGCTGGATGTATTCAAAGCTATGGGCCAGGTAGGATTCACTAAGCTGAAAGCTTACCAATATAATCATGGTGATTATGGTAGGTGCCCGATGACTGGAAAAGGGTAGTGTGTTATGCCCACCTTTAAGAAATATGCGAAGGATGACCCAGGTAACTATAGCTAAGCAGTCTACCCTAGCTCCCTGGAAAGATGACAGACCACTTTACGTCCCTTGGAATCAATTTCCAACTACATGGGGGACAAAAATGTAATCTGGAACAGGCAATATCAATTTGCCAAAAGTGAATCATGGTTGAGGCTAGTAGGTGATCTAATAACAGCCTATACCATTCGATAAGGAGTTACAGATGTGACAGAGCTCAGCTCTTTTTCATAGTGGCAAACAGTATCACAAGGAGAAATGGTCACAAGTTGTTTTTTGGTAGGACATTCAGAAAAACTTCTTTACTAGGTAAATAGTGTAGCACTGGAAATGGTTATTGAGACAGGCTGTAGAGACTCCATGCTTGGAAATTCACAATTCAACTCTACAGAGCCATGGCTTGACCCCGTATAGTGTTGGCAACTAACCTGACTCATACATGAAGTTGGCCTAGACAACCTCCAATGTCCCTTCCAACCAACACTTCTATGATTGTGTAAACAGTCTGATATTTTCTAGGACACTAAAGAATATTCTTGAACAAAGTTCATTTTCAGCTTTTGTAAGTGGACACTATACTAATCAACGGAGTGGCTCAGGAGAGAGAGGATGACAGATACCCATTAGTTCATACCTAGCCTGCTTCAACCAGTAGTTCTTAAAGAACCCTGACAACTGTGTAACAGACTAGGAAAAAAAAAATCTCAGTCCATAACACAATGCAACATATGCGTTTCCTTCCCAGCAGAGACAGGAAAGTTTGTGCAGCCGATACCCAAGTTGCACTTATTCTTCCCAGTAAGTGGTGGAATTGTCTGCCCAAAATTAAAAAAAAACCCAAACTATCAGAACTATCTTATTAAAAAGGCACATATTTCTCAGAGCAGAAGTTCACTACTTAAGATTTTTCAGCAACCTGTGATGCTAACTGATTTGGTTACTATAGATCACATGAGATCCTCTCTGATCACTGGAGAACATCTATGTCAACACATGCTTTTCATCTTGTCCAGATCAACACACTGTACTCCCAGTATCTAATGAATTTATGCTGCTTCCTAAACTGTTAGTATCTGCAGACTTTGATCATTTGTGCAACACTGTTTTGAATTATGGCTGTTAGTAGTACAAGACAAAGACCAAAGGACAGTTAAAATAATTTTATTTCGTGGTAACTATTCAGATATGACTGAAGAACCATACCTGCATTAAAAAAAAAAAAAAAAAAAAGTATTTTCTAAAAGCCAAAGTGTAAAATAATCTATCAGAGTATCTTCCTGCTCCTCTACAGACATAAGACTTCCATATCACCACTTTTAGCTTCTCATTTTCCTTTCCATCACTGTAAGCTTCATATTTTGGTAACTAAACTTTGCTCTGAAGAAACACCACCTTCTTTCCTGCAGTTCTACTTAATGACCCAAACATGTGGCAGCTTTTCTGTGAGGAGACCTGTGCAACTATATAGAAGCTCAGTAGAATTCAGGTTTGTTAACTGGAGGACTAGGCGGTAACAGAGCTGTCCCACTGAAGAGCTCACAATCTACAAGTGAACAAAAGAATCAGATGCTGCTGACAAAAAACATACTTCTGCCATTACTGTTTTGTAATGGGAACTTAAGTAAATAAACAAATAAATTATCTAAACAGAAAGTTATCATAATAAAAACTATTTTTTCCCAAGTCTGAGCTGATCTCTGATGCAATTTTTTTCCCCCCTCACCCCAACCTTTTAGAAGTTACTACTGCTCATCAAACTTCAACCATAAAAAAAATTAACTAATGCTGGAATTTTCCCATTTTCTTCAAAGGGAAAGATAATTTAATAATATCCAATATACCTATTTCCTTCCCATTTTATTTCAAGCTCTTACAGGGCCACTTTGCTAAACTTTTCTTCTCCTGAACGTAAAACTCCTTCACCAAGTAACCCAAACAGAAGAAGAATACCACAAAACACATTATAATCCTTAGCTGATATTAGACTTTGAAAAGTCAGTTCAACATTATTTTTTCTCAAAAACTAAACTAAAAATATTATAATGGTAAACAATATTATCTTTGTACTATGAACAACATATAGGAATGACATGTTTTAATTCTCTATGTGCTTGATAACGTAATACCTGAATGCAAAAACTAATGTTGAAGAGAACTGCAAGAATACCACCACACAGAAATGACAGGAAATGCTAAGGCAAGGCTTTTAACTAGTATTTATTAAAGGTTTAAAAATGGGAAAGCTACCAGAAAATGTAGAGTAGCCCTTACTCTTCTTTTAGGAGAGTTCAAGTTTGATTTGGAAAGACACTAAATTCTCAAGAAGGTCCAAGCAAACTATCTTCTATTCAGAAATAAACATAAAAAATTCAAGCGTGTAAGTAACTTAGCTTGTGGAATTAAGACGACTGGGTTTTATAGGACCATTCATACCTTTGATACAATTCATACACACCAATGTTTTAGAAGTATTAGGAGAATAATACAACATGAATAATTTTTCCTGAGTCAGTTTCATTCAGAGATCTACTCCCCAAATAAATAACTTTGCCAACTTCTGAGTATTTCTGCGCATTGGGCCAGGGAACCCACTACAGAGAGATGTGAGCCTGTACTGACCAAACTGAAGTACCCATCATGCACAGCCAACAGACACATGGCTTAAGTTTCCAAAACACAGTTATACTACAGCTGACCTAACAATCTTACTTGAGATCAGCCAGGCCACAGTGATACATGTTAGGTGCTAGGGCCAGCACAGCCACCACCGGCCTGCGGGAAAGAAAAGGGATATCTTCACTCTGCTAGGTGTTAAGCAGGGCTGACATGCCCTCAAGATGACGCAAATGGCAGACCAGTGATCTAGGAAACCCCACCAGAAATTGCACAGCATTGCATGCAATATGTCAGAAGTAAACAAAAACTGGCACAGAGATAAAATTAAACACGTGACACTTTAAGGAAGTATAACTTACGAGGGAGGGATATTTTGCAAAGCACTACTTACAGGTATGGAGGCACTCTGTGACTGTAGTTGGCTTGATGAGATAGCCTTTACAGATATAACAGGTGATATGAGGATTGAAATCTTTCACCAAGTGCTTCCTCTGAGTAGCCATTCGTGGGGCAGGAAATACCGGCAGAGTGCTTGGGGCCAGAGGAAAAGGGCGTCAATGCCCACGGTTCACGAGAGCTGCCGTGCTGCTCCGTGCAACTTGACTTCTCCAGGCATTTGCTCTCAATTCCAGAGGTCTCACAGGGTCACGGCTCATAACTCCTGCGCCAGGCCAGTCATTTTCCTATCTGTAACACACGTGAAAAAAGGAGAGATGGGTAAACCTGGCAGCGCAGTGACAATGCCCCCGAGGACAAGTGTCGCCACGCACTCAGCAGGGTCACCCGGGTTATCATTTACATAACAGCCGCTGCGCGCC
>NW_010137144.1:0-4033 GCF_000699245.1 Pterocles gutturalis | reverse complement strand
CTCTGTCTCAGCTTAACCCAGGACAGAGGAGAAGGTAACTTCTAAGGCTGTGAGATAACTAACCACAAGGTTAGTGATACAGATGGAAGTTTCCCTTAAATGTTGCTGATCTCAACAAAGTCAAGGCATTTCACAGTTAGTCAAGGACAGTGAAAATAAGAAAGTTCACTCTCTCTAATAATACCCTTTCTCAAAGTGTCTTCCTTGATTTCCTCTTCACTGCTTCCCAGTCTTGTCCACAAATATATCATCAGTTTGCTGCCATCACCCTCCTGCACAGGTTCTTGTTCATGCGAACAGGCTTTTACCTTCAGGCTATCTTTCAGAAATGGCTGTATCAGAAAAGCATCTGGTGCTCCCTACAGTGCCCTGGTATTTCCACTTTGATTCCCTTGTTCCTTTGAGGCACTTCCTACCACTTTGTAAACATTGTGTAAGCAGGAGGTACTGCAGCTGAAATGGCACCTATCAGTGATATGGATGATTACCTGCACCATTTATTTGTTCTTCCTGTCTCTATCCACTGCGTAAAAACTCTAAACAACATAACTAGGGTTCATAAAGAGGTTTTCCAAGCATTTACTGCAACAGCTACCAGACAACCTAACATCCCTTGGTTGACATCAGAGAAATTATACTGATGTACAACAAGCTGTCAATCTAGATACCAGTAAATGACTCTTGTTGAAATATAACTGAAACTTCAAACTACAAAAAATACAGTGACCACAGGGCTGCCCAGGCCTACGTGGCATCTCTGAGTTCCCTGTTATGGACAACTTTTACTGCTGACTCCGTAATTCTATCTGCTTCTGATACATATCCATTAAAAAAACAAACAAACAAACAAACAAAAAACCCCCTGTCCTTAATGCTTTTCATTGCAACAGTTTTCTAACTAGATTCAGATGTATTCCATAAAAAATCTGTAAAACTTTGCAATATGGTAAACTTAGTTGATAGAGCTGGATGGGCTTTGTTATTAAAGTTGTGTGTTTTCAGCTCATGTTGATGTATTTACTGTTAATACACAGTTGGTACAACAATATGGGTTTGTATTGGCATTTGCTTGCCTGAAAAATTATTTGTATTGAAGATAGTGAACATCTTGTTAGTGATGTTATTTAAAAATGTAATATTTTATTCTTGTATTTATTTTATAACATAGTTTTAAAGCTTTCTCTCAAACTTTAGGACATCTTTTTGAATGAAATCTCTTCTCAAAATTCCCACTCCAAGTAATGAAGGATTTACTGCATAGACCTAGCAATTCTGGGCTTCTGCACCTTTTTCTTCCAGTTCTAGTTGTGCAGATTTCTCTTTATCCTTGGTCCTACTATGTGGTTTATTTTTATTTCACTAATTTTCTGAATGAACATATCATTATGTATGTTAAGTGTAAAGGATTACCACAGCTCAGTCAGCTGTAACTTCCTCTGTGTTATCACTGGAGTATTTCAATAGCTCTCCTCCCAGTAACAGAGAAACTACGTACTTAGTAATAATACTTACATAGCTATGGGCTATGATAAGGAGATGTAGGAGCAAACTGGTGTTTACCCAAAGGCAGTAGGATAATAATGAGAAAGTAAAAATGATAATGGTATTATTTGAACTACAAGGAGTGGAAAGTAACATTTTAGGGACTGCTTAAATTAATTTACACTGCATAATAGTAATAGCAATAGCAATAGTAATACACTCTTCGCACACTAGTTCAAGGTTGATAAAATATGAGTAAAGGATTATTAGCTATGAATAAAAAAAGTGTGTTTTCTTCATTTACCCAAGTTTTGAGTCCTATACTAGGCCATCTGCAAAAGTTTTTCTATATTTGCTATGTGACACTTCTTCAAAAAATGACTTGCATTCAGGCAAAATAATTTCTTCCTACTGTCATTATAAACTATCAGATCACACGTGGGGATGAGATGTTGTCGACTTCAAATAGATATGAGACCACTGACTACTGCTGTCGTCAATCAGACCCTTAGTGAAGTCAGATTCTTCTCAGCTGCATTTAAACTGGTTCTACACACTGTAATTTTACTGGGATAGGTGAGGGGTATCAGATGATACACTAGTAGAGACCAAGTACTTCACATTGAGCAAAGATGCGTGGTGGAAACATTCTCTGTGGTATAGAAGACCTCAAAGAGTTCTACTATTTGAGGGTTTTTTTGTTTGGGTTTTTTTATTTTTTATTTTTTATTTTAATCTAGTCCTCATCAAAATAATTGACAAGGCTTTTTTAAAATGTGCTGGGTTTGACTGGGATGGAGTTAGCTTTCTTCATAAAAGTTTGTACGGTGCTGTGTTTTGGATTTGTGAGCAAAACAGTGTTGATAACACAGCCACATTTTAGCTAGTACCAAGCAGTGTTTGCACAGTGTTGAGGTCTTTTCTGTTTTTCATGCTGCCCTGATGGCAAGGAGGCTGGGAGGTCATACAGCTGGGACAGCTGACCCCAACTGACCAAAGGCATATTCCATACCATATGATGTCATGTTCAGCAAGAAAAGCTGGGGGGAAGAAGAAGGAAGGGATGGACATTCAGAGTTATAGTGTTTGTTTTCCTAAGTAACCATTATGTGTGATGGAGCCCTGCTTTCCTGGAGATGGCTGAACACCTCCTGCCGATGGGAAGAAGTGAATGAATTCCTTGTTTTGCTTTGGATGCACACACGCCTTTTGTTTTACCTAATAAACTGTCTCTATCTCAACCCACAATTTTTTCGCACTTTAACTCTTCCAATTCTCTTCCATATGCCACCAGGGGAGAGTGAGCAAGCAGCTGGTGGGGATGATGCCAGCTGGGTTTAAACCATGACACAAAACAACTTCTGCAAATAAAAACATACCTATGAGCTTTTTTTCCAAAAGTGAATCTCTATTAGTGCATTTGGAAGATATGACTTGTCCAGATTCTGACACTGACAACAGCTTATTGCTAACAGTTGAGAGGTTTCTCCCCCCCTAACATTTTGATAATCATACTTGTTACAGATTTGAAAGCCCAGAATGGTTTGTTAACTCAGATTATTATTCTTTTTATTAATTTGGTGGTGATACACTTGGCACAGCTTTACAGTTTAGAACACAATGCCATTCACTATATTTACTTACCTTGGAGGTGGAATTTGAAAGCCCCATGCCAAAACTCAGAGAGATTCTTGTGGCTTAAGATGGATCTGTACTGATTTCTGCAACTCTTTTGTGTCTTGAAAGACTGAGTTCTGTGTGTTTCCAGCACAGATGAGGATAACTGCTATATTTACTACCTAGAGAACAGAAAATTGCATATATCCTAAAACCACGCAGTAGAACCAAGTAGATTTTGGTGCATGGTCTTCTGCAGTATATCTGAACGATGCATTTTTCACTCAACTGGACGTAGGCTTACTTTTGTGCACTGAAAAAAATTGCCAATACGTGAAGGAAAATGAGGAGAGGGATGTTAACGATTTAACAATTCTAAATTGACGTTTGCTCCTCTGGTAGATTTTAAAGGTAAAAGGCAATTCATGACCGAGTCAACATTCAATCTGGTTCATGCTATTAGTGGTTGCTCCCTTTTCCTGCATTGTTGTCATTGCCTCTCCCGTCCAGTTTTGAGATTTTTCTGTTCACACACATTTATTTGTGTGGCCTCTCCTCAGGTATGATGCAGAAGATGAAGTTCCCACTCACAAACTAGATACATGTCTCTGCAGCAGTATGGTGCCACAATACACCATGGTGAGGTTGGTTCTTTGTGTTGTGATGGGAAACTTATATCACTGTAAGAAAAAAAAGAAATCCAAACTAGTTGATCCAGTTTGGGGGTCAGACACTAGCCAGTCAGGCTGACAAATACAGTGTGTGTGTGTGTGTGTGTGTGTGCAAGTTCACACCGCGGATAGCTGCACAGCTGAGTGTTTCAAGACCGCTGGATCCACCCAGGTCCCAGAAACAAACTTTCCATGAGCTCCAGCTCCCGGACCCGGGAGCGGGCTCCACTTCCCTCGCTGCGGCCGCAGGTCCCGCAGCCCCC
>NW_010137143.1:0-281 GCF_000699245.1 Pterocles gutturalis | reverse complement strand
CCCCGCCCCAGCCTTGACGAGCCTGCTATCAAGTGCAAGGAGGGAGGAGGAGGGAAAAGCAAAGCTCCCCGAACTCAGGACCAGCCCTGGGCGCCGGGGAGGGGGGAGACTAGCACACTGGAGGCAGGCAAGCGGAGTTAAAAGGGAATAAAATGGTCGCTATCTCCCGCCCGTGGTTTGTCGCCAGTGCTGTGCATCCCGCCGCCGGATTGTGCAACTGGTCCCCGGTCCCGCCAGCGGCCTGAGTGCGGGGACAGGGAGGGGGCTGGGGGGCCCCCCGC
>NW_010137142.1:3447-5338 GCF_000699245.1 Pterocles gutturalis | reverse complement strand
GCCAGCTGCTCACTGGCAGAGGGGGCGGCTGATTACAAGTCGGGTGAGAAGGGAGAGTGTCTCTTCAGTGGGTTTCCTTTTTCTTTCTTTCCCCTTTTCAGATTGCTGACAGCTTTTATTTAACCCCGCAAGCACCTCGATTATCCTCCTCCTCCTCCCTGCCCCAACTATCCTTATCCTCATCCTCCTCCCTGCCATGTTCCCCCTGGCATGGCTTGCCCAGACATCCTCAGGCAGGGTCCCCATCCCTCCAGGGCTTTCTGAAGCCAGGACTGGCCCCGCTCCAAGGACAAGCTCTATGGACACATCAATTGTGACCTGTTCATTCACGACACCCTTCACCCCTGGGGATGGACCAAAAAGATTTCGAATAATTTGTTTCCCAGACAAATGCCGGCATCAGGCAGAATCCACGACAGAGGGAAGCCAACACCAGCCCTCTCCCCAGCGCTGGCAGCACTGTCACCCGGAGAGCCACCTCCATGCTGGCAGGGAGCTGGGGAAGTATGACCGGGAGAAAACCCCACGTGAGCCGGTTTTGGGTCTGTTTTCCCAGGAAAGCCTGCAGGAGCTGGCTCTGCAGAGTCCCAGTTTACCCAGCAGCACCATGGTGGCAGAAATCAAACCCCAGCAGAAGCTTTACTTGTCCCATCCCGACGCCTCCGAGCTTGAATTTCGGCAGATTCCCTCCTCCATCCAAAGTGGAACCACATTTGTGAGCCCAGTGCTGCAGGGACGTGCAGGGACACGGGCGGGCTTCCAAGGCGCTCGGAGCCTGGAGTTCCCACTCACAGGCAGGTGAAAAACCCTAACACACGCAGATCAAAACTGTATTAAATAAAAACAAGCCGGGCTGTTTTTAGCAGCAGAGCAGAGGCGGCTCCTATCACTCCTGCTTTTTCAGCAACAAGGCAAACAAGAAGCCTCCCCACTGCTCTGCCCCTTGCTCTGCCAACCACCAGCCCATCAGCCAGTCTCAAGCTTGGTTCCTTATTTTAGGTTTCTGCAACAGATACCAGAGATGGGTATCTCCAAGATTCGCAGGTTTTTTGGATGCATCCGGCTGGCCCTCCACCACTTAATGCAGACAGGGACAACTCAAAGGATCTTAGAGCAAAGAAACCGTCACTAAATTCAATCAAGGTCTCTAACAAGTCTAAAACCTCAGGGCTCCAACCCAGCCTCTAAGACATCCCAAGCTGACTTCCCAAAGCCCACCCTGGGACCCCTAAAGAGCAGATCCGGGATGTACCCTCTCCCTACAATTTATCTAGGCTGCTACAACTCCCCTTCCAATTACACAGCCATAGTAGTGACTCCCTCAAAGCACAAACACCCCCTCCACGCACACAAAATGTAGGAATCATAGCTTTTTAAGGAACAAAAATGTACAGCTGCAAGAAGAGCAGAGTCTTGGACTGGCTCTTGAGCCAAATACTGCTTCACACTCATGGACTATCCTACAAGAGGGATGAGGATGCTCCACCCTGCCGGGGTGGGAAAAAGCTCTGTCTCCCTGAAGCCAGAAAAGCCCAGGTATTCTGCAGCCGAAGCCCATGGCCATGGACCAGGCTGGTGGGATGATGCTGAAGTGGCCGGACACTTACCGTCCATACCAACACCCACCTCCTTACGGACAGCTACAAGGATGCTTAATACTAGACTTCCTCCCAGTTCATCCAGGGGTTTCTTCAAAAGGAACTGGAAGGAAACCAGAGCCTGGTGGTCCTAATTAATGCCTGTACAAATCAATTTGGGAGCCAGACTAGTGAGCTGGCCCCTGCTTCTGCGCTTCTTCCTGGAGCAACACAGCTCCTCATGGGGCTTCTGCAGAGCTCAGCGCCGGCAGCCGGGCTCAGGAGAGGACAACATCCCCAAGAAGGAGCAGGGA
>NW_010137142.1:1678-3416 GCF_000699245.1 Pterocles gutturalis | reverse complement strand
GAATGCTGTCCCATCTGGGCTGGGACCAAAGGGCTGAGGCTGCAAAAAGACTTGCAGAAAGGGCAGAGGTGACAAGGCGAGGAGCCACGACATGAGAAATGGATAAGGAGATCATCCAAAAAAATGGATAAGGGGATCACCCAAAGGGGATGCAAGGGAAATCACCCTTGGGATTGACCCGAAGGAGATGGGGAGGCAGGCAGAGGCCAGGCGAGCACAGACAGGGATGCAGCAAAGTGCAACCGAGAGGCAGGCATCAGCATAGAACAGAGAGGGATTAGGATTATCCCAGCGGAGAGGAAGGCTGTGAGGCTGCTGCGAGGGAAAGGAGTAACCCAGAGAGACTGGACAGCAGAGTCCAAAGGCAAAGGCATAAGCAGAGAGTGAATTAGTGAAGGCTCAACAACATAGCAAAGCAACAGAGACGCTCAACAGGCAGTACTGTGCTCTGCAGCTGAGGAAGCCCCTCACTAACTGTGCGGCTAAACCAACAGATGGAGCAGCAAGGTGGACACGTAGCTTGCGAGGCAGAGCCCTCGAGTCAAATCAAATGCAGTCTCACATAGGCGGAGGAGCTCAGCGAGAGGTGCACAGTGGGACACGGACAGTGTCAGGGACAGCTTCTGGCAGGACAGCAGGACCCAGTAAGTAGGGCAGGGAAGGTGACCCATCCCTTTCCAAGGTCATGCCATCCCACCTCCCTTCTCAGCCTCCGCCGGGAGCCCACCTCTCTGCAGCCAGCACAGACGGAGGCAGCAGTGCTGCGCACAAGCCTTATTTCCATACAGAACCTTCTGCTGGGCATCTGAAACATCGGATTTATTGCACATAATCCATACAGTCAAGCTACACACACAGAGCAAAGGCCAATGCATCCAGAGCCCACCTCCTGACACAGCAGCTCCAGCACCCTCCTGCTATGTCAGACCCACCGCTTCCCATGAAGCCAACTCCTTCCTGGCCCATCCCAGGGCCACGGTGGGGTGCTGTTCACCATCTTCTTTGGAACAAGGTTTTACACAGAGGAAGACTGTTGCAGTCCTCCTTCCCAGGTGAAATAACATCCTCCTTCCCCGTCTTTCCCCCTGGGTTATTTCCAAATCACCCACCTCCCTGTAGGACTCTCCAGGTCAGCCTCATCCCTCTAGGAATGGAGCATCCCCCAGCCTCATAGTACGACAAGGATTATGCACAGAACCAGCATTTTGGGAGACCTTTCCCAGGAGCAGCAGCTGGCACCTCCCTGGCAGCAGAAATTTTCCTCTCCCCACTCATCTGTTAAGGAATAAACCCTACCACCTGCCCACGGAACAGCTTGTGCATGGCCTCCTGGCCAGGGGATGCCCCCGTTTCCCCAGGTGGGCAGGAGAGTGGTCCCAGGGCTATGGGACACACGACGAGGCAGCTGAGATGTGACCTGCAGTCATTAAAACCCAAGCTGAATCATGCTGAAATGGAAGGAGGTGGCGAGGTGCTCACGCCTTGCCATGACCCTCGGTGCCCGTCGGGAAGCAGAAGGAAGGTGAGGGCACTGCAGGGACCGGCTTTGTCACCCTGTCAGGAATTCAAATGCCACCAACCGGATCTGCTTCATCTCCCACTACTGGAAGAACTCAGCTCGTTAGGAGAACAGCAAATGAACCTTGCGGATGCTCTTGGGATCCTCACCATGCCTGGGCATGAAGGTGCCTGGGTCCCAGCTGAACCCCCTGTCCGCCCCAAAACACTTCCATGGCTG
>NW_010137142.1:0-1647 GCF_000699245.1 Pterocles gutturalis | reverse complement strand
CTGGGGGAGGCAGCTGCTGGCCTTGCCCTGCTCCTGGCCACAAGACCTCCAGTCCCACAGCCACCCCACCTTGTCACCTGCCAGGGCTTTCCGCAGGCAGCTGGAGAGCAGGGTCTGCCCACCACCACATTATAGCCGGGTCCACCCTGCTACCGCCTCGGGCCAGCAGCCTCAATATGCCAGCGATGCAGAGTGGATGTTTGGCTCCTACCCTGGGGGCTGCGTGGGGGGGACGCTAAGGGACATCTCCCCTCTCTCCATTTATTACACCACTGCACCTGGAGGAGGAAGAGATGATGGGTGTGAACACAGCGGGGGCTTGTGCCCATCCCTGGGGGTCACTCACCAGCATCCCCCCACCAGCCAGCCAGAGTATCACCACAACCTCGCTACCACAGGCCTCCCCTTGCCCGTGCCACCGGTACCTGAGCCACTCCAGCTAGCGCTGGAGAGTCACTTGGCACTGGGTGGAGTGTGGGGGACCCCCTGGGCCCTGCCAGCCCCGTCGTCCCCCGCCAGCACCTCCTGCCTGCTCAGGGAACACGACTCCCACACATCTCACTTCCAGACAGAGGCATCGACCCTCTTCTCCTCCCAGGGAAGGGGTCAGACACTTCAGTCCCAGGGATTTTAAAGAAAAAACAAAACCACATGGAGTCGAAGGGCCCTAAAATGAGTTGCTAAAATTAGAGCTGAAACTGAGCCACCAGCTAGGACCAGAGGGAGCGCGCTGTGTGCCACATCCTTCTCGCTTCCTCACACACTCTACGCTTGGTGTGTCATCCCTGCTTATCTTAGACCTCGGGCTCCAGGTAGCGCAGAGAGGCTTTGCAATTTGGTTTGTGCAGCACCCAGTGCCCTTTGGCGCTCTCCCAGTTCAGTCAGGGGACAGACTCCTTGCTGGGCCATCCTGCCATCCCAGTGCCAGACTGGGGATGTCCCTGTTTCCATTTCTCTTTGCCCAGACAGCAGCTTGAGGTTAACACCTCCTCGGTCCCAAGTCCGAACTGATGAAAGCAAAAAAACTTCCTCTCTGGGTTTTGGGATGGAGATGCTCCCCCTGGACTGTGCTCCAGCATGGGGGCTGCACCCAGGACCGAAGTGTAGATGCCCCAGCACCCCAGCTGTGCCTGCCCAGCGGGGCCCTGCTCCAGTTCACGGCGGCACCCCATCCCTGGAGAGGTTCAAGGCCAGGCTGGATGAGGCTTTGAGCAACTTGGGCTACTGAAGGTGTCCCTGCCCATGGCAGGGACTGGATGATCTTTGAAAGTCCCTTCCCACCCAAACCATTCTGTGATTCTGGTCCTCCCTGCTGAGCCCCAGCCCAACCACGGGAGACAGGGATGGAGCAGGGGTGCCCGGGGCTGCGTGTCCCGGGCCGAGGGGCAGGAGTCAGGCAGGGGCTGGGGAGGAACCATCTGCCCAAGAGATGGCTTGGGGCAGAAAGGAGGACAAACTGCTGTCAGGAAGATGTGCTTTCCACCAGTAACACGTCAAGCATCAAGGAAACCCCAACATCTCAGCTTACAGCTCAAGCAGGGTGCACGTGGAATGGGTGGGCTCTGCCTCCCAGCACGGCCAGCCCTCGGAGCCAGCTCCCGCACACGGCACAGCCCACGTGGATTGGGAACTGGCTGGAGAACAGAA
>NW_010137141.1:7995-45205 GCF_000699245.1 Pterocles gutturalis | reverse complement strand
TATATATATATATATATATATGATTCCAGGATTCTGAAGGGAAAGGAGGCAGGAGGATGGAAGGAATATTTCATATCTCTCTGCACCATGTTGGTGGATGGGGAAGACTGTTCCTGGCCCAATCTCATTCAAAAACTCTGTTTCAAAAATTAAGTACATGGGCTGCCCCTCTGAGTTGGTATCTTTTCATGTTTTGTACTCCATAAAAAAAAATCGCTCAGGCACCTATATAAAAGGATCTTGTACATGCATGGGAATTACTACAAATTTCATTCTTATCATGATGTACACACCAAAATCCTGTCAGTCTTAAAAAAGATGACAATTCAGATGTGATTTATAGAAGTGCAGGTAAAATGCTACAATCTTATTCTGTGACATTGTATCAGTAATGTGTAGATTAAATGATTCTTAATAATATGCTTTGCTGTAGTACAAGATGACAGGTCTTCTTATAAGGATTAAGAAGTATCATATGAATCTATAGTGTTACTATCTACATAGAGTGACATGCCGTTAAACCGCCAAAGTAAGATGTAGCTTATCTACCTGGTCTCACATCAAAAGAATTAATAGAACTCCTTGAAAAGTTGGGCAGAATTTTTTTGCCTTCATTTAATCTTAAAATATTTGTATTTCCACAATATGTATTGCAAAAAAAGAAAAGAGGCATTTAAAATCTTTATAAAAATGTTGTCTTCCCTGGTAGATAATGAACCTACATAGTTCAAATTCTGAAGGACTAAGTTGAAATAATAAGCATGAATGCATTATCTGATGAATTATCCAGTATTTCCTATAAGCTTTGTTAGTAATTGTAACTTTACTTAGCATCTGTAATAATGATTTCAGAAAAAAAATATAATCAAAAAGATATATTCATAGCTGTTGCTACAAGGGTACCAAGAGAGAAACCTGTGAAACCTTATAAATGTTTTTAAAAAATCAACATAAATTTATCTTGGAAGAAAAAATTAGCCAAGAAAACAACATCACAGATGAGATTACTTAGGAGAAAGGAAATACTTAAAGAGTTGTGCAATCAAAATACATGTGTGGTCAATAATTTGAGTATGATACCCATTTTTAAAAAGCAGCTTCAGATGTGGTCATACATCTAAAAGTAGTACCTGAAAGACTAATTAGAACACATTGTCTCACTTTGGCACAAGCAGTAGCATCAGCTTAAACCATATTATAGTGCTTCCAGTCCTGAGTGTTTAGTTGCAAAGACACTGGTACTCAAAGGAGAAAACAACATGTGCATCCTTACACACCATATAGGGCTGTAGGGTAGCCATCTGTGTCACAGTGCTACTTCAACCAACACTGGGAAGGGTATGTCTACGGCTCGCTGCTGCATCACATAGAGGTTCCCAGCTCCAGCAAGCAAGCTCCAGAACAGCAAGCATCAGAGAGGTGGCATCAGTTTAGCCAAGTGCCTGAGTAACTAGCACTGAGAATAAGAAGAGTGAAAAAACCTAGGAATATTCTCTGCTATTGAAAGCATCATACTAAAACCACTAAATAAAGGAGAGAAGTGAGTCGCATGAATGTTTGATGGCTTGTCACAGATTTCTGTATAAGAGCTGTTGAAAACTAGGCTAAGGTCTCTTTCAGTACTGACCTTACATTGGTCAAAAAACACCACCATTATTCTCTGCTTCTTCATATCCTTTTTTGCCAGCACCTTTGTACTTAGGGTTTCAGAAGTGACTGTACTGAAGTGTCTTGAGATGATCTTCTCATACCCTTTTCTATTGAGAGGGAATATTTAAATTTTGCTGAACTTCTAAAAATATAATAACCCAGAAAATGTAGGGAAGACTGGAATGCAGGATACTAAGGCTACATCAGTGCTAGTAAAACAAGCGAGTCACCAGCATTGTCTTGCACTGGTCAGTTTTTAGTATGTTCGCTGGCTTGATTTTCTCTCATGCTAAGAAATGCCAAAACATGGTTTGGGGTCTGGCAAAACACACAGAATCAGTTCAGCTGGACATATTCATAAATCTGTCCCATTTCAGGAGAAATAGATTTGTGCATGTCATCTGGGCATAAACCACCCTCAGGCTCTGGCTTGGGTTTTGTTCTGTACGTGTGATCTTAGAGTAAAGACATCAGCTGTCTTTCTTGAATCAGGTACTTGAATTGGGTCTTCAATATCTGACCTTAATCCTCCCATCCTGGGTTAAAGGTCATTTATACAGGAGTAATCTGGTCATTCTCATGGTTTTGACCAGAGGTTTCATTCCAGATTGCAGAGCACTTCCCTAAAAAAACATTTAATTGAATGTTTGTTTCACCAAACAGTTTTGGTTCTGACAACTCATTATTTTCTCATATAAAAATATCGAACCCAAATCTGCTCCAAAGATTTTCCTGTTCTGTTCCAAGAGCAAAACATTACTTACCTTTGAATTATAGGTTCTTCCTTCTCCCTTTCCATATTTACTCCAGTTTTATTGTGAGCAGGAAGCAAAATGTATTTGACACTATGTGTCTATTTTTGAATCATGCACTACATACTTATTTCTAAGTATTATTGATCAACCACAGCTCATCATTTTGAAATGGAAATAAAACTCATAAGATCTTCACTAGTGCTATTTTATGACAGAGCATTTATATACACCCAACAGTCAGAAGCTGGCTTTGAAAGTTGTTGCAACACTACCATATCCTAATTTAAGACCCAGTTTGGTGAAGCCATAGATATATGCTTACATGTGCACTTCCAAATATGATTCTAATGTAAGAAATGTGGAAAATATTAGTCCAGTCCATCAGCTACTTCTGTTAATTTGCTATATGAAAGTCAGATTTTTCTCCTTTGCACATCCCTATTGCTGAGTTAACATCTAAGGACAACCAACATGCTTATCTACCAGCATTAGCAATACACGGCATCCAAAACTAGAGTAGCACATGCATTCTCTTCTAATGTCTCTTTTGTTCAGGTCACCCAGTATTTCACATCTCCTTCAGCAGTTCTTGTTCCTACCCTTCCATCTCTTTTATCTACTTCTTTCTACTTGCCTTACAAGACTTACTAGAATCTACTACTCACAGCAAGTCTTGTTAAAAGTAGTTTGGACATCACAAAAACTATGCTAGGTTGTTTCTAAATCAAGTTCTACCCTTTGTAGTGAAGCGGAAAGACTGCACAACTCGTGAAAGTTGTAAAGTAGGTATGTAGTTTATTCAGCGCTGAGGCGCATGGGGGATAGCTCCACCAAAGACATGCGCACTTTTTCGCAAAACCTATCCCTCTATTTATTCCCCAAAATGTTGCATATGCATTGTTTCATAATCCATCCATTCATATTAATTACCTAGCCCCACCCAGCCCCGCTTCGTATTATAATTAGCTAAAGAGTCCTTCTGAGCCTGCGTAGTGCTCCCTGGTGGTCGTCCGGTGGTCGATAGGATGAAGTAAATGAGTCTTCATCGGAATTGAACTTCTCACCTCCTGGTCTCTTGGTCTCAGTCCAAAGAACCAGGTTGGTTCCCATCTTGTTTAGAGGCTAAGCAGCCCTCCTTATCTCCGCGGCCTTGCAGGTGGTGTATGCTCTCCTCTCGTTTGGGTTAGCAGTTCCTCCCCCGTTATCACAGCTTTGATCCTCTCATCCTGTCTTCGCAAGCACGGCAAATGTTAATCATATATTGTCCGAACAGCTATTCTCAATTAGTTATTCTCTTGATCCCTTTTTAACTTTAAACCCCCCTGTCTCAGTAGTGAAGTCATTTTACAGTTTAGATCTAGATCTAGAGCAGATCTACAGTGGATCTACAAGATCTACGGTCTACACATAGTTCCAGTCTAAATGCCTCAGAACTGAATTTAAACTCCCTAGGTTGCCAGCCAACATTGATCATAATGTTTGTTCTTAAGCAACACCTCTCCTCCTCTTTAGAAGTTTATCCTCATTCCTTCGCTAAATTCCCATGAGGTTAAAAAAAAAGAACTTGTGGTTGGTTCTACTTGTACATGTTTTTTCTCTAGGGATCATCTCCACCAAGTAAATGGTACTACCTCTATGGAGTAGGTCTTCCTTCATTCTCCAGATTCTGCCTTCTTCTTGCCAAGCTGAAATCTTTGTCCCTTCTAAGTCTCTTTATAGATAAAAGCATTTAGGCGTCCTGGTAAATAGATGTGGTTTGTCTGGAGTAGCATAGCATAGCACAGCATAGCATAGCGTAGAGTAGTGTAGCATAGTGTAGAGTAGTGTAGCATAACATAGCGTAGCATAGCATTGAGTAGTACAGGTAGAATGGAAATGGAACCTTACGAACTTTCACATCTTCATCAGCTTTAGTTCTGCTAATTCCCAATCCAAAGATCATGGAATTTGTATTCCAGGGCTCAATGCTTCAGAAAATACCCAGAAACAGAAAACTGTGGACATATCCTAGTAGCTCCCATTTAAACTCCAATCCCATCTTCATATTCAAATCATACACTTACTAGTACACATAACTTAGTTTCATATGCATGTCTTTTATCAGTACACGTATTTACAGAGAATATAGCTTAAGCATAAAAGAGATCAGTTCAGAAACTGATGTTCCTAAACAAATACATTATTTTAAGACTGCTAGAATTTACCCTGCGCTGCTGAAGCAAGTGAAGTTTTGCCTTAGACTCTCCTGAGAGCAGTTCTGTAGGCTGTGTCAGTTAGTAATTGGGGGAAAATGAGGAGAATTTGTTACATATCAGAACAGGCCAAAGACTTCAGTGAGACTGGGATGAAGTAATAAATGATGCATTTTAGCACATCAGTCATGGCAGTAACTTAATTCACAACATATTCATACAACTAGAGTATTCCACAGCCCTACAAGTATTGATCTCCAAGTTATACAGAAATAGAGGTTATATTATATTTTTTAGACCTTAAATTATATTTATATTTAATACATATATTTATATTTCTCAGGCAGCCAGTTTATTTGAAATTTACTGGTAATATTGCAGGAGAAAGTTGTGATTCATTATCATATGTTGATATGGATTATTTGAATAAAAACTTTGTCAAAATACATGTTACAAAATATGGTGCTAATTAATCCAGATCAGCTACACTAGTAACTGTCATCTCTGAACTGGAAGAGAACTTCAAGAACAGCAAAAAGAACAGTATAGATTCTGGATATAGAATACACAGTGCACACAGTGAGATTTAATTTTAAACGGTAAGTGGTTTCTTTCTCTGTTGGTTACCCTTTGTCATGTTCAACTAATGCACTTCCTTCTCTACCCTCCTCTTTCACTGTTCAAGACTTTTTCTCCTGATGCAAAATGAAAATTACAAGGCTTTTTGAATAGTCAAGTGAGCGCATTTGACAACAAATCTAAAATAATTTCTAGTAATCCACATTATAAAGGAATCATATTTCCATCAAGTTAGGAACATATCTGTTGTATTGCAAGCAAAACGGAATAAATTTCTGAAATTTCATCCAAGAAACATAATTTAGTAGACATTTAGCCTACTGGATATTAGACACTAAACTTATTTGGATCGTAACTTACAGGAATTCAGTTATGATCCAAAATTAAACTCTGTCTGAACTGGGGAGGTCTGATTCTCTGTCTTCTTTCTCCCCTCACCTTTATCAGTGCACGTGTTTACCAGTGCAAAGTAATTCCAGAAAAGATATAGACCAGCATGGTTCTGATGTTGTAGGTTTTTACACCAACTTGTCAGAGTTGTGAGTGATTACATGAGCTGTAATATAGTGAGAACAACCCTGAGATGCCCGTGTTTGCATTATATCTTTTGTCATTCAATAAAAAAGGAATAAAAATCAAGACCTGCCATAATTAATGCCATTACTACTTACAAACATTATGAAAAATCCTGAGGCTTCATGTTTTGAGGCTTAAATAGGACTCTAGCTGTGAGATATGGAGAAAAGACCTACCTGAGGAAAGCACATATTTAGAAAAAAACAATGGGAATTTCTAAAATCTTTCTCTATGTACTATAGCATTGGTTATGAAAAGAGGCAACAGATTGCAGTAGAGAGCCTAGGAATCTGCTATAGAACAGTAGTTCCTGTTTCATCTGAAAGGGCTTTAGTGTTGTAAAGGTAATTTTTGGAAACTGTTAGTCTTATGACTGGATAGCCCAGTTAAGTAAAGAATATAGATGTGACTCAAATAAAGAGCATAGATGTGAATTGAAGATGAAGGATCAGGCCCTTATTTGATGAACACTGAGTTAATTGAAGCCACAAAGAAAAAAAAAAAACCCCGCTTGGAGTTGAAATGCAGCATCAGATCAATAGCACATAGCAACAAAACAGAGAAGTTCAAAGGCGAAAAAGGAAGCATATCTTTTCCAGCTGGAATTGCAAAAGCAATATAGACAAGTATCACCCACATGTAAATTAACTGAGGCACTGACATTAATTTCATAGAACTCAGCCTGTGTTGAACCTTTTCTGGTTATTCCTTTACTTGTTTTTGCTAAACTCATTAGCTAGGCACTTGAGAAAATTTGCACTCAATAATTAAGTGCTCAGTAAATTGCGCAGTCCCTGTGACATGTTATGGCCCAGAACCAGATTTAAAGAGGAAATAGGATTTTGGAGCTTTTGAACAAGTGAAGATGTGTTCTTGAATTCTTTAACAATGTTGTTTCAATTAACAGAACTCACTTGCTGGAACCAAAGTTTTCAGGCACAAGTTAGACTTACCTTCATACCCCCATACTCACAACTCAGAAGGGACCAGGCACTGGGTCTGCACCTTGGGTTCAATGAGCAGGCGAATAGCTTCATCCCCACTGGCAGCAAAGCAAAGGTGATTGCAGAATCCAGATGGGTGTGAAGATGCTTGTTTGCATTCACAAATTCAGGCTCATGACAGGAATGAACACAAAACTGTTCCTTTGCTCTTTGTTTTTTCAGGAAGCAGCACAGCTCCAGAAAAAGTCCCTTCTCTGGATAATTTTTAGGTTGCTGTTCTCTGGTAAATTTAAATAAAAATGAAACTAAATGATTTGAAATTAAATATTACAGTTGTAAAGATTCCATAGGCTGAAACTACTCACACGTCAGAATTATTGCATTGCAATTTGAATAACATTGCTCAAATCAAACATTGTCTCAGGCACTACTTCCTCTTTACTGTATAGGCAGTCACTTGTGCATGTTCTTGGAGGACTGTATTTTATTCTGTGCCCATTAAACCATTTCTCTGAAAAACCTTAATACTCAGTCGGTAAGTGAAACACAGTTTCAAGTCACCATATAGACCTGTAACACAGTATCTATATGACAGCACATTTTGACTACAGAGAGCAACGCTTTTAGAAAAAAATTTCAACGGAATCTTCTCCAGGAGTTCTCTTCCTCAATACAGCTTTCTTCCTAAAACCTGAAAATTAAATCATGTTGTGTCTTTGCACCATTTGTTTCTGTTTCTGTTTTTTGTCATACAGATTAAAAAATCTACAAGCATTTGTCACTTGCCTGTATTTATTGTTACTCCTTCAGTTCTAATTCCTCTTTGCCATTCCCAAGTTTTGTGCTCTTTTTCACTGTACATACATGTACACTCCCTACACTTTATTAGACAATCCATCAGGTGTGGAATTTAGTGGTAATTCTGTCTGCACACTCTGCGTGTTCCTTAAATTCTTCAATGTGGGTACCTCAACCTCAACTGCTTGTTCTCATTTCTCCTTTATTTCCTCTCTGTTCTGCCTGTTCTAGAAGCAGTTACACATCTTCTACCCTTTCCTTTAAATCCTTTCTGAATAGCCTGTTCTGCAATGCTCACAAGAATCTCATCAGCCATTTATCTACTTAGATATGTTTTATCAACTTATCTAGATAGCATAGTAAATAACCCTGACTTGGATCTATCATTCCAAACATTATCCAAGTTGTGACAAGGGTCTGATCCTCATATGAAGGGAATTTCTCTACTTCTGTTGTTCTGTCCTTCTGCCCCCATTCCTTATTCTTGTATTCATAATGTTACATGCAGAATAATTTGACATATTTTCTTTGGGTAAGGATCCTTGTGTTTCAAATATTAATTAGGTTTTTGCAACCGGAAACACAAACATATGTCAACTTGCAAAGACAAAAACGTGCATTTTACCCTATATTTGTGTTCCTCTAATTATAAATATGGCAAGTAGTATATATTTTTAAATACTTTCCATTCACTAAACAGTTTAATAATATTTTGAAGACATATTCAGTACTTGGAGAACGTTGTATCTACTGTTTTCAATCTAGAGAACAGACAGAAAAGCAAAACAAAACAGTTATACTGGGGCTTTCAGCTACATAAAAAAGAATTATGAAATAGTATATGAATAGATTACAGGTCAGATAGGAATTTATCTGCAAAAGAGAAACATTTTCTGCTAATGGTGTAATAAATGTACCCAGTGACAATTACTAAAACACACACATCAGAAAAAAAGGGAAAATCACATAAAAGCATGATCAATACAAATTGTAAAAAATGTGGTTCAATATAAAATGTATTTAGAATTATGAAATGTAGCAGTAGCCTAAAAAATGAAAAAAGGAACTAAGAAAAGTAAATGACATAATTACAAAATCATCTGTGCATGGTTGGAGGTATAATAGCATTTTATCTGGGAAATGGTATGTGACAAATGAAGACACCTATTGTGGCACTTCAGATAACACGGTGAGGATGTTAGCATCTAACTTCAAGAACTCGATTCAAACTGTAAAAGTGCTTTTGAAGCACTGCTTCATCTCATGGAAGTCTTTCCCTTTTGGGATCAAAAAAATCCTAATTAAAATGTCTGTGCCTACAGACACTCCAAAATGTGTCAGGAATACAATTTCAAGAGGTAATTTTCCTTCTAGTAAATTATATGTTGAGTTACACAACAAACGTTTATTTTCTTCCTCTTTGCCTGCTTTTTGTTACGGTGGACTACCAGTGGGATAGCTCTTGCAGAATCTCTCTTAGTCAGCAGGACAGGACCTGTCCCTTCCTCCCCTGCCTTGTCAAAACTCTGTGTTAATGGTTGTGGCTATGAGGCAAAAAACACACAGAAAGAAACTGAGATATTTTTGACCATCACATAAGCAGTAGCTCTTGGCAGAATATCAAAAGCACAAGCATCGAAAGTGAAGAAGCTGTTGAGAGTCTGGGACAGTTTGTATATGACGGCACACATTGATATCTCATATTCCTCTTCTACAAAAATGTTCATAGCATATTAATGAATGAAAAAATATGGCTATTAGGGATCTTAAAAGCAAGACCTGAACAGCATATTTGATTAAGGTCTACTGTGCAGGGCAGTTGTTTGCAAACGTCCCTATGGAGTTATGTTGTGTTTCTCTATTCTGAGTTGTAACGTCTTCATTTTTCTGAGCATTTAATTCTTAAAATTATTTCTGTACATGATACGTTATCCCACACCTGCTCATTTCATTCATTTTTACAACCAAATTACACTCATGTTCTGAAATTTCAGTACCATATGGCCTACACAGTGTACCTATAATGGGCTGTATTTCTTTCTTTCAGGTATGTGCTTGCCACCTAATTCTAATTTTGCTGAAGCATGATCCCAAACTCTCTTGGGAAGTCTGGCTAATATAACTTATCAGACCTAGGCGTTTATGTTACACCCATGGCACTCGGGTATTACCACCTATTCTGTTAAACTGGCAAAAATGAGGATTTAAATCTTTTTGCCTTAATATCTAATTTGGATGAAGGCACTCCATGTTTTAAAATCACAGCAGGTCACTGTATTAAAAACCATCAGTTGGAGACAGAAATCACACACAGCATCTTATGCAGACCAGTACAACCTATTTTCCTCTAACTTGGTTTATTTCAAGATTTTCGTCGGAAAGCAATCAGTATTTCTGTAATAACTCGTGTATGATGTGTAAGTACTTCAAGTCCTCATAAAAAGTATCTTTTTCTTTTCACCCCCTAATAAAAATCAGTTCTTCCTGTCCTTCATAAATGTTTATATTTTGCAGTCAAAATATCCTCATTACTTGTGAGGATGACACATTATCCTTAATTGGTTGATGGATTAAAAAAAAAAAATCCTAAGGTATATATACTTTGGGAACTACCCAACTTTAAAAAAAATAGATGCGATAATCTTTAATGTGATATGAAATTAATTTAAATTTAAGAAAAGTCATACTTCTTGCAATTTTACAACGTAGGTGATTTTATATAGTAACTGTTTCATCCGAAGACTGAAATAACATCTCTTGTGATAAAAAGCATATACCCCGTTGTATTTGAATATCATTTCAGAAGCATGTTTCTCACATGGCTCATGAACACAGCTGTAATAGATAGTTTGATATCTGTTTTTTGTGTATAACTTGTATGTAATTACAGCCTTGTTCTTAGAATGAAAATTAAGCAGTGCTCTGACTTGTTTACTTTTATGTTTTAATATTCCAAGGGAATGAATTCCATAATTAGAAATTTTTAACATCTTCCACAGACAATTTGATTTAGACATTACTCATTATTTTAGGATAGTCACAATAGTTTCTTTAATTATGCAGCCTGTGGTGAAAGCATGCAGTTGATAACCGAAACACAGTGTTTAAAAAGAGATCAATTCTGATATCAAAATATACAGAAAGTAATATTAGAGATTTCCTATCTCTTGAAACCAGAAACACAAAGAAATGTAACAGCAATGATGGTGCATATATATATAAGTTTTTTGTTATAATATGATATTGCCTTCCTCCTATTTGTCTTGAACAAGGTCAACACAACAGCCGCTCTCTGCTGATGTTTCATCACACAGCTATTCCATCTATCAGTCTTAGACTCCTGACATCTAAGGGACAGTGTTAACAACCTGCCTGTTCCCTTCTCAGCTCAGCCACCCTCCCATACTGAATCTTCTCATTTCCTCTTTTCAATAGGTTGCATACTTCTCCTGCTCCATGTTATTATCTCTCACGAGATCTTACAGATTCCATGACATCCAGTCCTAAGAGTAACAAATGTCAAGTCATGGATTGGAATAAAAGGGAGCTGAATCTGCACCAAAGAAGGGAAAGGAAGAAGGGAGTTAGAGAATAAGTAGAAAAGAAATGTGCAGTTCAAATATAGAGATAACTTGTATAACTTCCAGAAGGTAAACGGAGGAAAAAAGAAAACACACATAAAGGAAGCATTCGGAAGGTAAAAGGAAAGTGAATACACAAAAGATAGTATTAAACCATATTTATTATTGGTACAGAGATTCTTAACCCAGCACAACAAACATAAATGAAAATCTGCATCCACTCTTACACCAAATCAATCCAATTCATAACAAATTTCCTTTTCTTGTACCTTTGTTGTAATAATATAGATAGCATGTACAGATTTTAAATTTAGATTTTCCAGGTGTACCGTGAGTGCCTTTAATTTCAAAAATAGTATCTTTGTCAGCAGAGAAGATAATAAGGAAGAAAAATCAGCAACTTTTTGTTGGCTAAGACAAGGTATAAAATTGGTAATCTTGACAAAGTTAATTACAGAAAAAATTTATGTCCTTCTCTGTAAAATAATTTTGTGGATGGAAAATGAAGCAAAAATGTTTATTTTTTTTAAATTTATGAAGTATGTAGAGTTTCTTCCCCTCCACATCTTTACTTAAACTAGAAAAGATTACCTTGCCTGCTGCATTGCTATGCTTGTTGGATTAAATAAATTAGATTCAAAATGAAGCCTGAGGAAAGTGCTGCTGTATTGTCAGTCACTTGAGCATGATTAACTTGCTTTTTTAAATGGCTTCGTAGCATAACAAGAGGTCTGTATTGCTTTATTAAATAATACATAGAATTAATAGGATAAATTTTGTTCTGGGTGTGCAACACATTAAATAGTATACTCTTTTTTTTTTTTTTTCTGTGAAGACCTTTTTTTTGGTTTTCAGAGATTTTGTAAATCCTAAGGGTAAAACAGAAAAGAATAATATCAATTACACGTGCAGCTCATTTTCCCTTGATTGCATATTGAATCATTATATTTTAGTTGCTACTGTTACAGGATATCAGTGAACGTACTCTTCTTTGCATATGCAAAAATGTGGAAAAGCAAGCACTTAAGTCAGTGTAACTGTGAGCAGAAATTAGCTTACTTTTTTCTTTTTTTAACTAAGGTTGAACTGAAGCCCTGATGAAATTTTAAAAGTCTGTGATACATTTCAGCAGATTTGGGTATTAAAAATAGTATTCTAGTAAAATCATTATCTTACATTCCTCTCTGATTTCAGTTCAGTATAATACTCTCATTTAAATCCTTCAGTAGATTCCAGTTGCCTAGACCTTGCAAGATGACCCAGCTGAACTGGCAATTTCACCTGAGTGAAGACTACAGGAGTCAGCCTACAGAGTATTTTCTGGGTTTATCATAAATATTCCCACCTAATTCTTTCTGTGCTTCGTGTACTTCCTCAATATTTCTTTACTAAGAATGCTGGGCTAATTCAGGTAGGAATGGACGTTTCTAGTCCACTCTCCTGCTCAAAGCAGTCTCAGATCTGAGGTCAGACCAGGTTGCTCAGAGTTGTGTCCAGTTGGGTCTTGAAAACCTCCAAGGATAGAGACCACACAACGTCTCTGAGCAGTCTGCTGCCTTGCTTGGCTGTCTTCAGGATGAAAAAAATTCTCTTTATACCTAGTTTGAACCTCTCTTTTCAGTTTATGTCCATTGTCTCTTGTTCTCTCACCATGTATCACTAGAGAGGATCATAGCTTAGTCTTCTCAGTCACCTCCTTGTAGGTCTGGGGGGTGCTAAGTGCCCCAAAAACCACCTTCTCTCTGGGCTCAACAAGCATCAGTTCCTCAGCTTCTCCTCACAGGGGAAGTGCTCCAGCCCCCTCAGCATCTTGACGGTCCTTCACTGAACTGACTCCAGTTTATCAATCTGTCTCATACTGGGAGGCCCAAAACCTGGACACAGAATCTAGGTATAATCTGAGTACTGAGTAGTGCATGATAATAATTTCCCTTGATCTACTGGCTACTCTCCCACAGAGTCCCAGATGCTGCTAAACTTCCTTCCTGCCAGGGTACACGGATGGCTCACGTTCAGCTCTCTGTCTGCCAAGATCTCCAGGTCCTTTTTGGCAGAGCTGTTCCCCAACCAGACAGTCCCTGGCCTATATCATTGCAAGGGGTCTTCTTCCCAGGTGCAGGACTGAGCACTTGTTGTTGAATTTTGAAACCTTCCTGCTGGCCCATTCCTCTGGCCTGTTTAGGTCATTAATGGTAATTCACGAGTCAACCCAGCAATCAGAACCAGAGAGCTCATGAAGGCTAAGTCATTCTTAGTCCACACTAACATGAATTTTTATTGAAAGGGCCATTTCTGGTGCCCTCACACAACCTTCACTGTTGATTTAGTGCAACTTTGGAGTTTGCTTTGCTTCTGAATAGGGCTGCTTCAGAAGAACACAGTATCTAAATCACCTTTGTTGAAAGCAATATCAAGTTTGTTTGAATCTTCAGATAATAATTTTTCTCTCTTTCCTAATATGCTAAATCCTAGACATTGATCTGTCAGTGCCAGAAATCCTGGAGCCAGACTTGTCATTGGTAGACAGATCTATTCAAATACACTGTGTTTTTCCCTCACTAGAGTATCCAGGGAAGTTCACCTCATCCAAAAGAGAAAAAAGTGAACACATTCCCCCTGGCTTTTTTTCCCCTACAGTTGCACCTGCCGAACTTTGTAATTCATATGATATACTCAGGAGTGCCCTTTTGGAGGCTGGTATTAAGAGCTTTACATCAACTCACACACCAGAAAGTCCTTCAGTATTTCATTTTGGGTTAACAAAAGGGTTTTTTTTTCCACATGGATGGCAGTACGTCTGTGGTCACTAGAGTGAGAGGTCATTCATCTGTCCTCATCCGGTGGCTGGTTATGGCAGATTAACTCAGAGAGTCAGGCACTAATCACAGTGAGCAAGGTTCAATGCTTTCCACAGCCCCACACACTGAATTTAGGCTGAATTAAGGTTTTGTATCTTTGCTGCTTCACAAGCAATTTAGCATCAGAGGTATACGTGATCCTTATGTTTTCTTTGCCCAGTGTGATAGAGACGATCACTGAAGAAAGGTGAGTGATGTAGGCTGAGGCACTGTAGCAGGCAGCACCACCAGTTCTTTCTCCTAGCTCCAGTTTAACATTAATATGCTACCAAATTTGAAATTAAAAATCTAGTCCTGTTGTCTCTGTCATCTCTATCCAATCACTACCTTTTTTTCTCCCATTGTTTTTCTAATGTTAGTCAGCCTACTGAGCTCTTCTGCCAGCTCAGCTTGGAATGAGTTCACAGGGCTGCCATTCCCCAAAACCCCCAAATTATTCCAGTAACATTTGCCTGCCAACTTCTATTGCTCTCTTTTATCCTTAGTCACTGTTCAGCTATAGATTTGTTTTACCTTTTTGATCTTTCCCATAAGTAATTTCCTCAAGGACTCCTTATTACTTAGCTTCCATTTCATAGTTTCGCTCTGTTTTCATCAATATCCTCTGAAGCCTTTATGTCCAGGATTGTGTCCTCCCCTGAGTGGTACACAGAGGTATTGTCTCTTTTTTCTTCTTTCTTATGATGCATCTTCAAAAGCAGCCCTTTGTTACATATTGTTTTGTTTGAGTTCCTCTATGAATATCTTAACATGAAAAGAAGCTTTAGCTACAAAAACAAAAACATTTAAAGCAATCCTGAACTGGAGCATATTTTCTTAATATTCTGATAACCCTCAAAATTCTGGCAGCATGTATTTGCTTCACCATGGACCACAGGCTTGTTCTTTTCTTTTCAAAATAAACATTTTATTTGTTTGTTGACTGGTCAAACATGTTAATAGCAGTTCAGAACGCTGCAGTAAGCATAGTCATACTGATGTTGAACTGAGATGGCAGTGTTGACTTTGCATGACTGTTCTAACCTGGATCTTGCATTAGCTCTATTCCAGATACTGGAGGTACTAACTAAACATCTAATGCTGCCTCACAAAACTCAAACAAAGTGAAAAAAGAAACCTGAGATTTTTTTTCCATTCACGTTTTGAGGAGTGGTTGTTATTTCCAAATTTTTTCTTGCAAGGGACTCTGTCATATTCAGATGTTCAACTTCTGCCAGACTACCCAAGATTGTATAAGTCTTCTCCATGATTAACGAGGAAGACTGTGTCAAGGCTCTGAATAGAAATCAGAACAGCTAATTCTCTATTTTGTCCAAAGCACCATTCCTCTCTACTCTGAATCTACTGGCCAGAACAACGTTTTTCTAAATATACTTGCACCTGGTTCTTCTTTTATTTCTGGAAGACATTTTATTGGAAAATCTGAACTTGTTCCTGCTGCATCTTTGAACAGGTGACAGTAAGAACAGCTTGTTACTACTTAGTGAGGACTGGACAACCTCAGACACTCAAGTGAATACAGTAAAGCTAAAATTTATGCATTGTCTCACAAAATTAGATAGAAATGTTATGTGTTAACCTTTTGTCAATTCTTCTTCCAAACCTAATGATTTTACTATAATTGCTCCCTAGTTTAAAGTGTCATCCATGTATTCCCTCCGTCTCCCTTGTTAGAGCTGTTTGCTACCATCCATCTTACACATGATGTCAATTCCCTGTCATCTTTGTCACAAGTCCCAAGCTTCACCGCTCCTCTCAAGCAGTGCAGTTTGTCCTGAAGCCACCAGGGACCTCTGTGCCGTTGATCAGTTCACAAGAAGCATGCTTTTTAGCTTTTAAGTGTTTGAAATCACAACCCTAGCATAGCTTTTTTCTATGCATGGAATAATTAATTTTCAGTAAAAATGGGAAAAAAGTTCAAATATCCTTTATCTCTAGTAACATTTGTTTTCTTCTCCTTGGTGCTTTAATTTTATCTTCTCCTATGTGTTTCCTTGCAGCTTCATGTTTTATAGCACATCAGACAGAATAATGGTCATATGCCTCATACCTGATTATTTCTATGCTCAAATTTACTGGAATATTTGCTGGAAACTTTCCAGGATTACAAGGGCAACAAATAATTTTAATAAAACAGAGCAGATGGCAGGCACCTGTGTCTTTATTACGGCACTGTTGCTTTAGAAATCTACAGGTTCAGATGCTAGAGAAAAGGATGGAGCTTTGTTCACTGAGACCAATATCTGCTGCTTTTTTCACATTGTGTTAAAATGATGGTAAATATTATCTTTTTATGACCCAGTAGCTTTGGTTCATATGTGCAATTGCCTGTGTGCTTTTATTTTCCCATTTAATTTTAATAAAACAGTTGCAGACTCAAACATAATGTCAGAATAGTAGCAGTCAAAAAAATCCCATCCTATTGGTATCTGTTCACAGCTAATGAACTCATATTCAGTTAATATCCATCAAGCTGCTGGGGTGATTGATGAGAACTGAGCAAGGGTTCCTTGTCAGAAAAGGTCTCAGTTCCCTCAAGGCAGGATACATTCAATAGTGGAACTGAAAAAGAAATGGGAGATTATGTAATTCTTAGGATCGAGTTTCCATAGATGTATTTGGGAGTGTATTTTTTACTTCAGAATGCATCCAATTGCACCAAACTGTCTTCTACCAAAAGCTACCATAGTAGAGTAACAGCATATAAGAATCCCTCCAAAGTTGTCATTGTCCTATCTTTAAATGTCAAAGTTCAAATACTGATCTACTGTACAGTAACTTGGAAATTCAATCAAGTCACTTCTTTAACCTGCAAGCTGAATATATAGATAACCATAGATAAACATATCTGGGAGGAAGATAAATAATTACACGCTATGATGAAGAGCAGAAGAGTTGCCTCAGAGGCACAAAAACATATAGAGTAACATAATGATATCAAGTCAATGAATTCTGAGAGTAAAGCAGGAAAAGTTGCTTAGGCTACATAATGCCTAGTTGATGAAATCACCTTTGGGAAGTTGTGCAACATTTGAATTTAGTTCAAACTATTCCTTTCTTTATTTGAATCACACTTCCTACAAATGTTCACTCACAGAAATCAATTCTTCACCCACAAAAAATAGGCTGAAGAATGTTACTCAGGTTGGAAAGGCAAAACAATGAGAGCTAGAAAATGCCAGAAACAAGGCTGTTTGTCAGTCTTCAGTCCACCCTCATGTGAACGTGCATATTAAATCTTTAATTATGTGATCACACAGAATTTTTCCCAATGGACCTCTGACTCACTCAGCACAAAAGCTGGAAAGTGCTCAGTGAATGAGGAAGAAAACAGATCAGCTATTCAAAAGGCACCACTATCCTGAAAGAAAGCTAAAGACTTTTTGGCCAATAGTACAAAACTGACACGAGAAATTGATTTTCAGTTGACAGAGGGGGTGGTAGAATCATAGAATGGTTTGGGTTGGAAGAAACCATGAAGATCATGTCCACATGGGCAGGGACATCATCCGCTACCCCAGGTTTCTCAAAGCACCATCCAACCTGGCTTTGAACACTTCCAAGACCTTGCACTTTGCCGTGTTGAACTTGGTGAGGTTCACACAGGACTACCTCCTAAGCCTGTCAAGGTCCCTCTGGATGGCATCCCTTCCCTCCAGCATGTCCACCACACCACACAGCTTGGTGTTGTCAGCAAACCTGCTGAGGGTGCACTCAGTCCCACTGTCCATGTCACCAACAAAGATGTTAAATAACACTGGTCCCAATAACAACCTGTGCAGAACACCACTCCACTTGGACATTGAGCCATTGACCACAACTCTTTGGGTGCAACCATCCAGCTGATTACTTATCCACAAAGTCGTCCTTCTGTCAGATCCATCTCTCTCCAGTTTAGAGGCAAGGATGTTATGCAGGACAGGGACAAATGCTTTGCACAAGTTCAGGTAGATGATATCAGTTGCTCTTCATCCACCAATGCTGTAACCCTGTCGTAGAAGGCCACCAATTTTGTCAGGTGTGATTTTTCCTTTGTGAAGCCGTGTTGGCTGTCACCAATCACCTCCTTATTTTCCATGTGCCATAACATAGCTTCCAGGAGGATCTGCTCCATGACTTTGCCTGGCACAGAGGTGAGACTGACTGGCCTGTAGTTCCCTGGGTTTTCCCTTTTTCCCTTTTCAAAAATGGGGGTTATGTTTCCCCTTTTCCAGTCAATGGGAACTTCACTGGACTACCATGACTTCTCAAATATGATTAGGAGTGGCATCAAGGTGTCTAAATACTGATAAATATTTGACATGGAAGTTGATTGGAACTATCCTGTTTTCCTAAACACCTTTTAGAATATTTAAGTACTTACATTCTAGCAAGTTTTCAAAAGATCAAGCCGTGTGACTTCTATTAACGTCAGTAGTATTTGCACAACTAAATTCCTCTCCACCACCACAAATTTTCCTCCATATTGTATTTGATAATAGAGATTACCGTGCACAGTTTGAAACAAATGATACGACATCCCAGTTACACAGACAAATTATAAAGTAAGTAATTGTATTTTGTTGTGTTTAATTGCTAGTCAACAGAGGACCTGGAGAAACAAAAGTGCTGCTAATTTCAATGCAAGGGAGGTAGAGTAAGGCAACAGTAGGATAAGTATATTGTGGATGATCAGGTTGTTCCAGTATATGGAGCATAGTTGGAAGATCATTAGACACAGGAAACCACACTGCTCCAGTTCAGACTCAGACTGCAGAATTTTTTTCTGATTATGATTTATTTTCTTACCTTATGAAGATTATTCACCATCTGGAAGAGTCCATAGATCACCAAAACCAGCAGACAGGAGGCAGGATTTGAGAAAGAATGCCAAGTACTTTGCTCATTTACTCCAGAAATTTTGGATAAATTAAAAGCAATCAGTGCCACCACCTAAGATTTTTGATAATATCTTCTGAAGGCAAAAAAAGACATGAAGCAGTGGCACAAAAGTCAGCTTCCAAACTCTCAAGGCCATATCATTTACCATAGCCAGAGCTAATACTTGATATTTTCAGGTACAAGACCCCCTTTTTTTCAGGTCCTTGCCACTTTGCAAAATTTCAATAATTTGAACCAGATCTTTCTGCGTTAGGTGTTTCAGTTCATACATGCCTAATAACATTGCTTCTAATTTCTCTGAAAAAAACTAGTTAAACTGTGAATGTGACATGCCAGACCCATGAAGGCTGAAAATAACTTTTCCTACATTTTTTTCTCCCAGATTCTTTAGGTCACCCTGTCCTAACACTGAGGACCAAGAGTGCAAAGATTCTCTCTCTTCTGCATAATATCCTCCAGCCTAATAATCAAATTGAAGGATGATTGGAATAAAGAAAAGACAAGACTTTAGATTATTAGAGACATTTTGTAAACTGGAGATTTCTCAGATGCTTCTAAGATATTCTAATTTATTAAATGCTATGCCAGCCAAAAAAGCTCACTTCTATCTGTAACTGTTCAGCAATTTAACCTTCACCATAGACAAGTCTGATCAAAATTGATTCATGAGTGCCTGACATAAAGTCTGACTACAGTCCCTTGTCTCTACAAAGCAAAGCCCCCAAATCAGAAAGTCAATTTTAAAGACACTGACTTTTCCACCTAGCAAACCAATCTTCTGAGGTGAGACAGTCATGTGGTAAGGTTCCTGTAAATGATTTAAAATAAAAGGCACATAAGTCTCATTGGGTTGCCTGCACTTTCAGACTCTGTTAGAGGGAAACAAGGAAACTTTTTCACTGTGCATTGCTCCATTACTTATTTTATGTCCAGTTATGGAGCTATATCAGGCTTCGAAAAATAGCTGTGTCACGCTCTAAATTGCAATAGCTGGGAGGTCTTTTCATTGTGCAATTCATAGGCACTTAATCCAGGGGAAAACAATTTTGTTTCTGCCTTTCCACTTTCATTCTAAGATTTTTATGTGCCGGTCTTTAAGTAAATCTCAAGTTTTCTGTGTTGCTACCTGACCTGTTGATTTGGTTTTATTTTGCCTGCAAAAATTTTGACCTGCTTTACTCATTCAGTGTTTTTCTGTCAAAACAAGTTAGCCAGCATAGCTAGCTTCAGATTTATTTTAACAAATCACTAAATGAGTACAAGTTTGAACTACAGCTTTAATTATGTGAGGTAGGACAAAGAATAGACTACTAAACAAAAACAACTACAGAAACAGATTGTTGAAACAGAAGAGAAGTTCGACCTAGGCATGTCATGTTATTATTGTTTGGAATTTGGAGCAGCTAAGCTTTGATCCTGCAACACATCCTCAGAGGCTTAGCTTAACTCACTAAAATCAATGGGGCTCTTTGCAATGCAAAATAGCAAGCAAATTCATGCACCTTTCTGGTGCTGTAGCTTAAATATGCCTATAATCAAAACTTCATGTGAAAGGCCACAGTGTCACTGTTTAATGGTTTTTAGCAACAGCAACGGAAATCACATGTTAATCTGAACTCCATGTTGTTCTTAGATCATTTTATTTTTTAAAGATAAAAAAGGCCAAGTTTGAAGGGAAAAAAAAAAGCAATAGGGTATTTAAGAGACCATCGTCCTTCATGATGTACTTCCATACAAGAATTGTTCACCACAATGTGGCTTTTTTTTTTTTAACCATTAATTGTCATTCCGGAGAAATTAATGCAAAACTGATTTAAAAAAAAGTTTATTCCTGCAGGCTTTGGATCATTGAGAAAAATGAACAGCTCTGCTTTCAAGAAAATGAGTCTTTTTTGTTGTGAAGAGCTTTGACAAAAATAAGGCAATGTTTTTCACAGCATTGATTCTGGCCATGCTTGGTCTCCCTTTGTAGTTACCTGTTTCCATCTGATCAGTTTTCGGTAGCTAAAAGGTAGCAGAGAGGAAGGGTTTAGTAGTCAAGCCAAGTCAAGTAATTTTCTCACTCAAGTTTGTGCAAAAATACACACTGGTCCTAGCAAAATTGCACTAGGTTTTGTTGTGGGTTTTGACTTTGTTTTCTTACCTTCTGGCAGAAGTGTTAAGCAATAATCTTGGTTTATTGAAGATAACTGAGACTTCAGCGGTGTGACTATGAAGAGGTCCGAACTAGCATTTTATGCAACTGCCAGACACTTCAGATTATTAATTTGCAGTTTTGAAGTGTATCATGAATAATGGTGAGCTTAAATCTTAGCAAGACATTATCTATAAACTAACAGGATTTTAAAAAATTTACTTTATTTTTTTATTTAAAACTAAGCAACCCCTCTCTGAAAGAGTTGGCAGATACAGAGAAGTGCTGTTTATAGGTGGAATTTTAAAGATGAATCATAGACATCTTTATTACTAATTCTTGTAACAGATGTCTTTGTAACTTTGTAATTTTAAAAGTGAATTAATGATTTTAAAAATAATATTTCTTTTAACTTAAATATTAACTGTTTTATGTATTAATCTATTCTTCCTCAATACTCCCTTTCCCATCCTCTGCTGACAGATTATAATGAAATGCCAATGTATTTCTTTCCCCAAAATATTAAGGAACACTTTAATTTTTTTTTTTTTAATTATGGATAATCTCCTTTACCTATTTCATTCAGGTATTTTAATCTGGGTTCTTCTATAGGGAATAGTGTCATCTTTGGTGGTGCGATAGTGTCAGGGAGGAACAAGGTTCTTTGTCAATTTTCATAGTGGTGGAATTGTTTAATTCCTGTGCATATACACAAAAAATATCCTTTTCATAATGCAACTGTTTTGTTTGGATAAGTGTTACAGACTGCCCTAGCTTTGTCATTCTTTTGATGGTATAAATCACTTCTGTGTGAAGGACACACTAACAAAAGGACAGACATGAGTAGGCTGGAACAGCCCATTTGCAATATTAAGAGCATTTCAATTCAGAGAAAAGTTTCATACAAGTGGATTTAAGCATTTTATAATTCTCTGCAAGAAATGTCTTTTGCATGTAAAATCTATGCTACATCACTTAATCTTCTTAGGTGGATGAGAGAGAAATGCCAAAAAAAGTCACTTATCTTGTGCCAATTCTAATATTGTCAACTCACGTGTGTCACATGTCCCTGTTTTCATAAAAACCGGAAACAGTGAACAGGGAGTAGCTCTGAGGTAGATAGTTTGCCTAATACATACAGATGAAAATTCTAGGGTCAACACAGATAAGGCTTGTAGTGTGTAGCACTGCAGAAGTATAGCAGAAATATATCCCCAAGACAACAGTTCTCAAATTCTAAAATAATATTCTCCATAAATCTCAGCCTGTCTTCACTGTTTGCGTAGACTATTCTTTCCCTCTAAGGTCCTTTAGCCTTGGATGGTTGCCAGCCTGCTAGTAAATAACCTGATCATCCAATCCTTATTCAAACAAATCTGTTGTTGATTTTTATTGAGCCTGTTCTGCTATCTATCATATTTACCTACATGTAGGTGCAGTATATTCAAAGGACACAGGATACAAACATGTATGGGGCCAATATTCTTATAAACCTTGATTTGGGAATTGATCATAAATTCTTCATTCAAGCAGAACTTCCAGAAGGCAATCACATATCATTTTCAAGCTACAATGACATTGTCTACATGACAGCTAAGGTGATGCTCATTTTGTTTAGATGGAGGTACCCAAAATTTTAGTACTCGTATGCAAATATGAAGATGTGCATGTGTCAGTTTTGCCTTTCACATACCAAAAATCTGGCACTTGAATCCACATTGTTCCAAAACAGTATTCTCTAAATATCTACACAAAGATGATTTTTGTCTTAAAATTATTCTTGTGAAATTCTTTTGCATGTGCTTAACTCTACACATGTGAGTAACAGTTCAGTAGAATTACCAACATGCATTAATGTAAATGATTGTTATAGTTCTTTTAGACACTTAGTACATTAAGGAATGCTAACATCTTTACAGTACTTTGAATTGTGGAGAAACACAGTGTGATTCTAGTTATCCATTTATACTTTTTTTTTGGCTTATATTGCAAACTATATTAAAAACTATTTTGTGTCTTGAAGTAAGTAAGTCAATTAAGAAAGTATTGTTAAACCAGCTTTTCTGTGAGCTGAGTAGATCTATATCATGACTAGTTAACTAAAAGCATATGAAAGAGCATAAGAAAAAATATACTACAGAGTAAGTGAGACAGCAAAAAGATCAGTTCTAGGAAAAAAAAAAAAAGAAAAAAAAAAAAAAACCACAACAGCAGGATCAGAATAAATTGGGACAATGGAAAACAAGCAGAAACCTGACAAAAAAAAAGTCAAATTAGGATAACCAGTGGACAACAAATGAAAAAAGAAAAATAGATATGGTAAATGCCATATTGTTCAGATAGAAAGAAAGGTAAATGAAGTTATTTGATCTTTTAAAAGTAACAGAGAAGAACTTGTAGTGAAAATGGTGCTCTGAGCTTTTCTGATGAACAATGTGGATTGGCTGTCAATCAACTTAAGGATGCTGAAAGAGAAACTACCTGAGGCTGAAGCAGCAGGTTTGTTTTATAAAAAGAATAGATATTCACTTTAGTAATAAATTTATTTTTTAAAAAATTACTTAGTTTTGTATGCCAGATGAACTTACAGGCAGCAAAAGAAAATAAAATGTTGTACAGTTGTGAAGCATTTTAGTTCTTAATAAAGACAATTACGTAGTACAGTGTAACTTTTGGTAATAGAACATTTGTAAGTCTTGATCAGTTTTTCAATGGTATCTAGAACCTTATTTGAATTCACAGAGATGCTCATTGGTACTTTTGTGCCTATGTGACCCAACAAATAAATTATCAACAACCAGCATGTTATCATAGAAGTGTTTTCAGGTCTCAAGAAACTAGTCCTAGTCTCATTCGAGAAATCATGAAGCCTGATTCCCATAAAGAGGACTTACATAGTGTCAAGATTGAAAAAAATAGGTGAAAGTTTAAATAGGAATACAAGAATTTCAAAGATCTTTCCTGAAGAGCAAGGCTTTCCCAGCAGACCAGAAGCTGGCTGTTATTTGGAGCTAAAGTAGCCATGTCAGCTGTACATATGAGTTAGAAGATAAGAGAAACATGCATATATGTAGGTGTTCTTGAAAATCCCTTCTCCATTACTGAGCACCTAGGCACCATCATAGATCTGACTTTGTGTCTGTGACCATCTGAATACATTGTGTGTGCTCAGTGCTAAGTTCATGACTAGTTCTGCTGAGTTTAAGTGTGAACACTCAGAAGGTTCAAATGGGAAAAAAAAAAATTCTAAGTCTAAATTCAAGGTAGTATCCAAGCTTCACAGAAGGCTTCTTCTGTCTCAGAGATGAATGTTTTAAGACAGCATCACTATGATGACTTTATGCCTCCTCAGCACAAGGAGAATTTACTTCTTATCTTTGCAATTATCTCCAGGTCAAACAATATACTTACTGAGCAATTACAATTAGGCACATTGGCAGGAGACCTCCAGCACACTCTTTCTCGTGTGAATGTTGTAAATAAATCTCTGTGCTCCCAAGATACACAAGGTACAAGCCTTTCAGGCTTTGGTCTTGAATTGACTCTGTGTCTTTCACATTCTTGGCTGACAAGCTGCAACAGGGAAAAAACATTATCTCACCAACATCTTTCCACAGTGAGTTACTGCTTCTTGGTTTAGACACTCTTCTGAGACTACTCACTGTAACTAGATGTTGTAAGTACAACAGTCATTTGTCTTTCTCATCACAGGAAGTGAAGATCAGTCAACACCCAATTTGGTAGCCAAGTACAGGAGTCAGGCCTCAGGGCCTGTATTCTAGTTCAAGAGACATGAATGAATCCCTACCAACTTAAGATGTGTACTTGTAACAGAAATGGAGTTGTAGGTTCAGCCTCTGGACTAGTTTAAGCATCAAAGTGGTTCACCTGCTGACAGGTGCAAATCCCTGTCTGTTGTAGGCTTCCAGACGTCCCATTCATTCAAGGGAACGTGAACACCTGACTTCATATTGCAAACCCCATTTCAGGTGCTCCATTTCTCAGTAGCACAGTGCACTTTTCAGTGCAAATGTTACACATGGCTCTTGGTGTTTATGCATTGTAGAATTCAAATATACTTGCCTGAACCCGTTTCTGGTTCTTAAGACAAGTGACACTGAGCACTGTACTCTCCCATTCTCCTATTTACCCTTTTGCTAGAAAAAAATAATTAGGACAAAAATTGCTCCAAGAGTTGGATTGCAATTAAACTACTACAGAAGGAAAAAGCATAGTTCTACTAAGAAAAGCCAGAAAAAGTGGCCACTCTGCTGCCAGCAAAAAATGCCTGGATGGTGCACAAGTGTTCTGAGCAGAGGAAATTACACTTAACTCCAGTACAGGATTTATTTCAAAAGGGGTTTAAAATTATTCCACTTCAGAGATTAATGTTTAAAGTGAAGAGAAGTAGATAGAGAGCTGATTTGTGAAATGTAATCTGGGATGGAAACTTTCAGTTTGGGAAAGGATTGTAGTATGCTAGGGTAATTTTAGGGCTATTTTGCATTTAGATAATGTACCTGTGATTTGATGGAGAAAACTGATAGAAAAATGAGTAAGGAAATTATTTAACTCAGGAGCAATGCAATTACTGAGACACAATTCATACAAGCAGCATCCCTGGGATGGCAATACATGCCTTTTAACTTCTATTTGTTGAGTATAAATGCATTTTATAAAGCTCCCTCCTCATCTGTGCTCAAAGAGGACATATCCTATAGAGAAAGTCCGTTCATTAAGGGTCAAGGTGAGAGCACCTTCATTGTGGTGGCCACACTGCAGAAGGTAAAAGAGAAGATGGTGCTGGCCTCCATGGCAACCAAGACAGTATCCTCACAAGTTCTAACACCTCAGAGAGTATGTGCAAAGTTAGTTTTCTATTCAAAAAGCATTAAGCAAATAAATAATGCAATTAGATGTAAAGAATTTGGATCATTCGGGGGATACAGCAAGCACTGAGCAAACAGAAGTCAGCCTGGAGAGACTTAAGACCCTGCTGAGAAATATTTGCTAAACAGATAAATTGTAAAGTACACTGGAAAGAAAGGGAATAAAGTGAGGAGCAGTAGTGAGAACATTGGCTTAGTGTGTGGGCATAGGGATACTCTGTGTTTCTCTCAACCAAATGGCCCATCCCTTCACCATTAGACTGGATTGCTATGAGGCACTTCTTGCAGAGTGTTCGGACAATCCAAACGGTATAAAAAACATTGACCCCTTAGCTAGAGAAAATTTCAGGCTCCTCCTTTACCATTGCCTTTGTTGCCATCATAAGGCCATCTATGGCCACTTGTTCCTCCAAAGGAGTTTACGCTGTGTTTTCCTGCTGTTGCTGTTAAAGTCCTCATCTGCTCTCTCAGATTTTAACCAGTCTCCTCACTGCAGTCTTCTGCTCATATAAAATACAGCTGCCAAAATAGGCATGTCAGTTATTATGGCAGGCTTGCCTCTGTTTCATGCTATGTCAGAGTCAGCCTTTTTGTTTTTACCAAAAGACACCTTGGAACATGTCCATCTTCATTCGCTTTGCTGCTATGGTGGCAAACATATTTCATATTTCTTCTAGGTAGCCCCTTAATACTACAACAGATTCAAGGAGTTGTTTTTCCTGTTAACAGCTAAAGACATACTGTTCAGAAATAAAACTGAAAAAAAAAAAAAAGGTAACAACAAAAGAAAAAAAGAGACTACTCTGATATGAATTCACCAGCAAACAGGCTGGCTGATATAGATCTATTTCAAGCTTTCCATAATGCTTAAATCCATGATCTTGCTTCTGCTATCTTTGTCTTTCTTCTTATCTTTCTTCTTATCTTTTGCTGCAATCATTTATTGTACCTTGGCTCAGACAAAATATTCCTTGTGGCAAATTTTCCACCTGCATGTGAATGTTCATAATGCAATCAAATTTCTGTTTTGATGGGGTCTTCCAGGAACCAGCCAAGAGATATATTATTTCTATACTATTTTAGAAACTATAACTAAGTGCATACAGCTAAGCTACACAAAAAAAACTATAACTAACCCATACAGCTTTCTAAAGAAGAGGGTTCTGTGCTTATGTGTTTTTTGCAAAACAAAGTTTGAGCCACCCTCAGGACCTAAATCAACTCAGTTATGCAGTAGGCTCTATCCGTCTTGTATCACCTAAGCAATACATCGTTCTTAACAGAAAAGTGCAAGTCAAATTCCACTAAACTAATAGCATTCATAATAAGATATATTGTATACAAAAGGTATATCAGATTTCCAGATGATCTAAATCTTCTTCTGATATTAGGGGAAAAAAAAAAGTGACAATTTTTCTAGTGATATATAACAGCATGATTGGAGCCGTCAGGAAATGACAACTTCCATCTGCAGTCTTAACCTTACTCTTTTCCACACTTTATAGTACAGCCACTATTTACATTTATGTCAGTATTTCTCAGCTAGTAGAATGCTCTCTGAGTGTCTTTTCTATATGCATTAGCTAACATTAAAAAAAAAAAAGTCTTTAAAACAACAAAAATCTTAAAAGCACAGTCTGCAAACCCAGTTTCACTAACTCAGCTGAAGAAACTTGTCTTTAATTATCCCATGTATGATCTCTGAGAGCATTGAGCTTGCTAACCCAGTCCCCAAGTTCACGTTTGCAGGAAGAAAGTCAAAAACACCTGAACAAATGCGTATGTTAAGCAACCTGACCTTGACTCTGTACTACATGCTTAATACTAGTGATGTCTTTGTAAACTGCTGCTTCAGCGGAGTTAATGAGTACGATTCCTAGACGAGCTCAGACTGAGAGCTCGTGAGAATGCAGCTGATACAGTCTCAGATGGAGCAGCAGAGAACAAAGACACACACTCACTCTTGATTTCCCTGAGGGGGTAAACAGAGACACTGTAAGAAAAGTCTGTTGGAGGAGAGGGAGTGGAAAAAAATGCCATTGGTAAGTGTAGAGAGTTGAGAGGTTTTGTGCTGCTATTTCGAATATTTTCTGTAAGAAACTGCTATGGGTATCCAGGAAAGTCCCTCACTGGGAAATCTCACTGTAACAAGTAGCTGTTAATTCCGTTTTAAGTTAGTATGTTTTCCTGCAGTACAATTTTGGCCTTAGAAGCACATATCTAATAAATGTTCTAACCCGAGAGCTCTACAACTGCTTGAAGGCAAGGGTGTGCAGCACAGCCCTTATCTCCTGGAGTCGTGCTCCAAAACCCGCTGTGCATATGGCCTAGCTGTATCCTTAGCAAACCAGAGTTTTAATGTGAGCTACAGCACGCAGTCGAAATCCTTGACCTACACAGCAGCAAGCTGGGGATATTCAAAAGGCTTTGACCTCAGCATTGAAGGAGAATTTGGCACAATCCAGAGAAAATCAACACTCAGGCATTTACTGAGATAGTCAATGACAGTGAAGAGAAATATTTCAGTGTGTATAAAGCATGTAAAAATCATCTTTTTCTCACATTTGTAACTTTACAAAACAAAAACCCCTTCTATTTAAGTTTGAAAAGACCTAAACTATAACTGAAATATTTAATGGATTCAGAATGGCTAGGAAAGGGAAAAAAAGCTATGAGTCTACAAAATAAGACATGTCATGTTTTGCATGGTTGGTTGTTTCTCCTGGAGCTCTGACCAGAGAGGTGTGATGAACACATGGGAAAGCTGGACAGAACGGTGTGCAAAAAAGGGCTAAACACGTAGTGCCTTTTTGGTATTCTCATTGCATTTCTTCCTCCTGTTGCTTGAAATCACATCTGACACTTACTTAGTTAGATTAATCTGATAGATTGCAAATGTGTATCCAGGGCTGTAAATGTAATTCACGTATATTAAACACATAATCATACTGGTGTGAAGTATCTGCATCTTGTCCTCTTAATGGCATTCCCAGTTTTTTGACCTGTAAGTCAGAAATAGTGGGTTTTTTTTCTTTGCATTCTTAGTTTACTCAGCACACTCGGACTGTATTTATTGCATGGTTCAGATCTGTCATTTTTGCTTGTTATGGCCAGTGGCTGTGATGTCCATAGCTGTCATTCAATAATATGAAATTGTACTTTTTCCTCCCTGTATTATTTTTTGTGAATATAAGAATGTTCACATTGACAAATGTTTAATTCTCTTTATGCTTGATAGAAGAGATTATGATTCTGTCCTGAAAAGACATTGTTTTTCTTCATCGCAGTAAAACTTAAGAGTTTTGCATGTTATGAATACCATTTTAAATGACAAAGATAAAATTATCATTTTAACCAAATAAGTAAAATATAATCTTTGTTCCCTACTTTCTTAACTATTTTGTTCTGATATTTTGTTTGCCACAACAGTTTCATAAACCATATTTGGATCTGTGTTTACTGTGGACAGATTTTATATTCTATTTTTTTTTTCCATTTCATTTTCCATTTTCATTTCAATGGCCTGTTTGTATGATGGAATTGAAATCCTGGGTTGGTGCTGTCAGTTGACCCATAAAGAGCTCCTCATAGTCTGCAACGTCCTAGCTAGTGACCCTGTCATTAGACCCTTATTTTGAAAGAAGGTAGAGAAGACATGTACAGATGACAGGTGTATATACACTGCCCTGCACCCTGTTCATATCAGTTCAGGTTATACTGTTCAACTTAGCCTATAGACAAGGTGTGGAATGTTTCTGGTGTCACTGAATTTCATACTTACTGCTCATGGTAATTTCAACTATGCAAATTGCACAGAGAAGAGATTAAGCATAGGTAGGAAAGTGTCCTAATCCACTGGCTGTATTTTTTTGTTCAACATTTTGTGTGATAGTATTAGATTTTTCTCCATGCTAAAGAAAATGCTTTTTATAATTATATTAGACTTTTCTGAATGAACATGCATATTTCTTTTTCTTTTTACTGAACAAAAAGACCTTAAGCCCTAGGATGAATTTTTCACATTATGGATCACCACATCTGGGATCTTGTCCTCAAGAAGTAAAGAGTGGGCAGGGTTTATCTAAGAGTTTTTGATCCTCAGATTTCTCTGTATTTCATATATCCTGTCAGGCCATATTAAGATTTTGTAAGGTGATTAACTGGGACAGCCTGATCAGAAAACTTGGTTCTGACATTTAAGGTAATTGTTTGGGGGAGTTTGCTTTTATTTTAGGTTGGCAGATCAGGATTTTCTTGCTGTTATGAGTTGGAATAAGGCTCTGTGGGGCGTTTAGCTGCCCTCGAAACATTCATTTCTGTTCTATGTGAGGAAAATACAGTGAATTTTTGTGTGAATTTTTCTGTCTGCCTAATGTATGATTCTGTCTCTGAGAAGCAGCCATACAAGAACTGAGCTGCTTCAGAGCTATTCCTGGTTTTACTCTTTTTCATATTGTAGAACTAGCAGGACTTTCGTTTGCTCATCAAGACCAAGAAATACAAGCTTCCCCAGGCAGCTGAGGGTGATAATGCTTCTTTACTGCAGGGTGGGATCTAGTTTCCAACTCCAAAGGTGATACGGATATATAAAGTATCAGGAGACATTTAAGCCACAGGTGGAAGATTTTTCCTATATGGCATTATGTCAGTTAGGGTATTTAAAATTATCTGTGTTTACACTGCCACACTCAGAAACGGAGTTCACGGAGAGTGAGGAAATAAGGAAAATAATTGACAGTTTATTCAAGCTTCAGGAACCCTTACAGACTGTTTCTTTCACACAGTGTAGTCTTTGCTTGTAGCATCACTGCAAGATGATAGGCTAATTCATGACTGTTACCACTGGGTTAAACACCACAGCGGATGGTCTCCCGAGGCTCATGCAATTAATCTTCCTTTCACAGGGGACTTCTTTGTTCGTGAAGACATGAATCAAATGCATTTGTAAAAAATTCATGTTAAGCTATGAGGTGGATATACTCCCCTTTCAGTGGCATCGTCCTCAGACATAAAAGTAGCGTAGATAAAATCATTGCATTTCTCTCTTGTCTATTCTAAATCTATTGGGCTCCTTTCTAGGAAAGAATGGAGTCTTGCTTTCTGTTTTTTTCTCCAGAGTAGTTACATGAGCTCTTTTTTCTCCAAACTGTTCCTCAGCTCTACAGTTAAAATCACTTTTCCTTGCACATATTTTTTTCCAGAGCTGAGCTGTGAACTACCCCAGGCTTCGCTCTGTGCCCTGCCTGTGACCAGGAGCAGACACTGGTATGTAGGACTCATCTTAGGATACAGTCAAAGGAATAGCAATCATCTGCTCAATGCCTAATTCCTTTTAACACCAGAAAGGATACATGCTACCTTCCTCTGGTTTGTATTGACAAATAAATCAGGTGGGAAGCTCAACTTGCTCAGCTGCATCAGACATTTAAAGAAGTTGGGGACCTTTGTCAGCACACCCCAATTCAAAGTAATAATTCTTGAAGTACAGCCAATAACTGCAAGAAAGTATTTGAATTAAAAAGAGCACTTACCTCAGTATGTTGAATAGAACTATGTAGGAATTTTTTAAAGATGTTTATTGGTAATTATATGTTGATTTGAAATGGCAGTACTTGTACATCATGAATATTACTCTCTAATTTCTGTGAACAATTCATCAGCATCAATTAGACCACATTTGGCACACCTCTGGGGCATATATGCAGACTTTTTATTTTAACTACTGCTTGACAGGTTTGCTTAATATGCTCTCTAAGGCAGCCAGATTCAGCAGCTGTGTGGGCCAGATCTGTGCTTCAGGAGCCCATCGTCTTCAAAAGAAATCTTAGAATTACAGAATCATAGAATGTTTTGGGTTGAAAGGGACCTTAGAGATCATCTAGTTCCAACCCCCCTGCCATGGACAGGGACACCTCCCACTAGCCCAGGTTGCTCAAAGCCTCATCCAGCCTGGCCTTGAACCCCTCCAGGGATGGGGCATCCACAGCTTCTCCGGGCAATGTCTTCCAGTGTCTCACCACCCTCACACTAAAAAATTTCTTCCTAATATCTGATCTAAATCTGCCCTCTTTCAGATTAAAACTGTTACTCCTTGTCCTATCACTACGCTCCCTGATAAGGAGTTCCTCCCCATCTCTCCTGTAGCCCCCTTTAGGTACTGGAAGGCCACTAGAAGGTCTCCCTGAACCCTTCTTTTCTCCAGGCTGAACAACCCCAACTCTATCAGCCTGTCCTTGTACGGGAGGTGCTCCAGACCTCTGACCATTTTCGTGGTTCTCCTCTGGACTCTCTCCAACAGGTCCAGGTCTTTTTTATGTTGGGGTCCCACATCTGAACACAGTACTCCAGGTGGGGTCTCATGAGAGCAGAGTAGAGGGGGAGAATCACCTCCTTCGACCTGCTGCTAATGCTTCTTTTGATGTAACCCAGAACACAGTTGGCTTTCTGGGCTGCAAGCGCACACTGCTGGGTCATGTTCAGCTTCTCATCAAATAACACCCCCAAGTCCTTCTCTTCAGGACTGCTCTCACCGCACCACACAGCTCAGTGTTGTCCACAAACTTGCTGAGGGTGCATTCGATCCCACTGTCCATGTTGCCATCTTGTCTGTTGCCCATGAGAATACTTTCCAGCTCTGACCAGAGGCAGAAAGTATTTTTTTTTCAGTCTTCAGGACCTCTGTGCTAAGTCAGTGTGTTCTGTGTTGGTTTAGGTTTTTTAAAATCTTTAGATCGTGATAAATATACCACAAGATATCCTTTACTCATCCTTCTCTGCAACTTGCAGGTGCAAACAATGAAGGTAGACTTGCACATTATTTTTCTCTGTTACCTCTGAGAGTAATTTGAGCATTAATTAGATTTAAGAGCCAAGCGAAGGACTTTATGTTTGTTGCTCAGTACATTTCAGGCACGGTAGTTGTTGGATGCAGGACTATAACAAGTGAAAATTTTTGTACGATAAAATAGCCAGGCTATAATCTCAGAGCTTGGTAATAGCAAAATAATGTTAATCATTCATCATCCTCCACAATTCTAAGTGTATTCTGTCTGAAGATAAAAATATTAAATAATTAATCCCCACAACCTCTCAGCAAGCTGACTGTCATTATTTCCATTTTAGAGATAAACTGCAGAGCAGAATAATTAAATACTTTGGTTAAGGTCACACAATAAGTCTCCTGAAGATGTGAAAACAGAATTAAACTCTACTGCTTCCCAGTTTTGTTCTTTAGCCACAGAACAGTCTTTTTCTGCGACATCTCTCTCACTCACGATACATTGCATGCGTAGTCTAAATTAGAAGCCTCATTAAGAAGTGAAGTTAATTACCTTCTTGTCTTTAAAAACTATTTGCTGATTTTAATATTGAATACATTCAAGCAGTTTGCAGAATTGCAGAATTGTGCAATATATTCTGCAAGCTAAATTCAGTATTTCCATTTTTCAAAGAAGGATTCTATGAGAAATCTAAGATGTATAGCCATAGCTTAAAATATACCTGTTTTCAAAACCAGGAGGATCTATTCAACGAGGAATGTTAATGTGGCCATCATTATGATGGGATACAAATTGTAAGAGTTAATAATTTTTTTTCTGTGGAGTTCCATTAAAAATCACTATATTTATTTAATTTCTAGTCTAAAATTCAGCAATTTGCTTATATTTTGTGTAAAACTTTTATAAAACACCATGCAAAACACAGTTACAAAACACTGTCTAAGAAGCTTTAAAAAGCTAACTTTATGTGTAAATCTCTGCAGAGAGGAATGGAAACACTTGCTCACCCCTAATATTTAATCTGGTTGTCACAGGATCTTTTTTTTTTTTTTTTCATAGCTTTTCCTTTTTTTGGCACCAACATAGAAAGGACTCTGGAAAAAAACCAGAAATAAGGGGCTTCAATCATCCTTACTGTCATTATGACTAAGTTTATAAAAAATATTATGAGTTTACAAAAAGCATGTTCTTACAAACTTGCAATGGACAATGTCAAAGTTACTGTACAGAAAAAAGGGGTTACCTGTGATCACAGCTATAATTCGCATGTCATTAAAAAATAGCTCTGAGCTGGAAATCATCATTTGGGGAAATAATCTGAAGGAGAGAAGAGAACTAAAGAAGGATGTATGGGTAAATTTTCCCTGGGGAACAGTAGAGTCCATCACAAGCAGAAACTTTATAATGCTTTCCAAAATATTTGTTATTGTGTTTTAATAGCGATGTGCCACAATGGCAGTAACATGCAGTAAGGAGTTAACATGGGACAGAGCTTCATAAACATTTTTTTTTCACAATGCATACCTGTCACAGTCTATTTTTTTGTTAGTTTCTTTTTTTTTTACATCCATGTCAGCTAAAAAACACTTGAAACATCTCTGAAAGTAATGAACAGATGAACAGAGACTGTTGATACTACCTACTCCTCTATTTCAAAAAATGGAATGAAAGATTTTGTCATTTTCCTGTGATTAATATAACGTTCCTTAACATTTTTTTTTTATAACATATTGACTGTCTTTTCACAAAGTCTCTAAACATATGCTATAAAAAGGGAGAGGAAATATAAAACTAGCTGTACTGCGTATCTGGAGTGTATTTACCTACTCTGTTCTTCCTCCGTATCCATCAGTTCCCTCCATCCATTCTTTGTATCATCTCAAGGTTAAGAACTGCTTCTTCCAGGGAGTCAAGTCATACCAGAATAGAGGTTAGTTTTTAGCAACCTTACAATACAGTGTCCATCAAAGAAAGCACAAGGCAATCTTTCAGTTGGCAAAGCCTTTACACAAGTGCTATGCAATGCATTGTTACAGGTATGTGCCTTCTGTGAGCAAAGTTCTGACCTCATTGTCCTTTTGCACAAGGTAATAGAAGTGGTAACGAACTACGGTTCATATGGGCTGTCACTGTGTCTGTGCTGTGCAAGATCTATGCTGTGTAAATGCTCTTGCCATTCTCAAGAAGCGAACCAGCTTCACTCTGGGCTGTGTTTAAGGGCATCAGTGCAGCCAGCCCTCCTGAAGTCATGCTGAAAGGTTACGTACATTAGCTCAGATACATTACATCTTGTGCTTACATGATACCTGAACTAAAATGGCTTATTTTGGGCTTATTTGGAAGGGAAAAATGCCAAGGGTATAATCTTATGGTATGGACCTACCAGTGATTCAAATCAGTTTCCTCTGCAATCATTACAACCTACTTGTGCACTTGACATGACACTTACATTGGGAAGTAAGTTGATAGATCACAAATTGCTTTTTATTTTCCCAGTCTGCTGGATCTCATCTGTGCTGATTTGCAAGCCCAAAGCAACCACAGATCCCAATTACTCACTTAGCCGAGGATTCAGTCAGTACAAGGGAACCAGTCTTAGTTATATGATAATTTCTGTACATACTTTCTGAACACTGTACAAAGAAGGTGAGTCTCTTTAACTCCATTTTATGTTTGAGGAAACTAAATCAGGCATAAGATCTGACTTACCAGTGTCACCATCACCTGTCCCACCACTCAAGCAAAGCAGGTACAATGTCATCCACACTAAAACTCTGAGTATCCTCCTAATATGTTGCTCTCGTTTCCAATTTCTGTCAAAACTACCATCATAGCTTCTCTTTTATGGTAGTCTAAAGTGTGTTTGTCTATGCAAAAGGATTAAAAGATATTTTAAATGTGTAAATGAGTTTACATGGAGATAAACCTCTCCCAGTTGGTCTACAGAGTGATTTTATTTATACAAGATAAATCTTTCATTCATAGCAAAATTTGATACCAGCCCAGTCATTATGCTTTCCACAGTCATTCTGTAAAAGATTCCTGTTTACAAGCAACAGATCTGTCTAACTATGCCTTAGAGATACTGACATTTCCAAACCTATGCTGTAAGAGTCAGCAATCCTTTGGGAGCAATGTTAAAAAACGATACCTTGATTAAGATTGAGAATCAGAGGAAAATCTGTGGAAGAGACTAGAATGTAAATGGAGGGTATATATACATTTGGGAGGACTTGCTGCAGATCAACATCCTATTCTGAACAGACACTTCTGACGGCAGAGGATGAGTTTCTTGACCAAGAACAGATTCCAGATCTGATAATTCTGTAAAGATCCTGACTCTTTTTCTGCACAAAATAATCTTTTAGCTGTTTACAGCGTAAGTGGCTCTGAAACATTTTTTTTTCATTTCAGCATATCTTTCCCCAACACAATAAAAGTTCTATATATTTTTGCGCTATTATGAAACAAAACACGTTCTTCACCTTTCTTCATGTTTTAGTAGTGGGGACAGTGATTTTAGAGTTGCTGGCAAACCACAGGCATTACTTTCTTTACGAAACAGCAACCTGTACAGACAACAGTGATGTACCATTCTCAGGGAAGAGACAAGCCCGAGCAGGAATCTTTGTTTTACCAAGGTCATAGTCCTGGTACTCAAGAGAGGATGGGACTTTCCACTACTAATATTCATCATCAGAAAAGCAAAACAAACCCAAAACTCTTCAGAAGATAGCTCACAGCACATACTGACTAGCATAGCCCTAACATGCAGTAAAACAGCATGGGAGCATCCAATCAAAGGCAAATTTCTTAAAATTATAGCAGTCATCCTGTGACAGCAATAGAGATAGAGCAGTTCAGACCATATCCACTCCACATCTCTAATGAGTTCCAAAATACAGAAAACATCACCCAAACATTTTTCTACTCTGGGCCTACTCAATTGCTAAACCAGTTCCTAATGAGGCATTGCAGCCAAGTGTATTTAGCATAATTTTGCTCCAGACACCAAGTGGTCTGCAGTCATGGTTCGGATCCATGTGGCATCAAAAGAAAAAAGAAAAAAAGTAAAAAAAAGAACATTTGTTTGAGACTATTTCAAACTTTCCACATTAAAAGTCCTCTGCCTTGAGAGAAAAGAAGCGAGTTCTGTAAACTGTTTAGAAGTACCAAACAATGAAACTCAGGAGCTGCTTTCCCACAGTCTCATAATAGGATTTCTTGTAATTAGTACTGTGGTTTTTTTCGTCTTAGATTTTGGGGTACATCAGCTTACCTTTTCACGCTTTGCTCTACAGCTATGATTCCTTGGGAAAATCAAATCTCTGTGCATTCACAGTGCTGTAAGTACCCAGTTTAGGCTTCCCACACACTTAATAAAAGCAACTGGTGAAAACATTTCTAGTGAGTCTATGGTGTGGGATGTTTTTGTGTGTATATTCATATGCATGTATGCAAGCATACAGGGAAGATACTAACAGGCATAAATTATATTGTTTTGCCATTTCTTTACCATCATTCAATGTTATAGGGTTCCAGGGGTGAGGTGCACTGAAGTCTAGCAATTCTCATCCATGTTTATTTGCTCCTT
>NW_010137141.1:0-7981 GCF_000699245.1 Pterocles gutturalis | reverse complement strand
GTTCATGGTGATGTGTACTTTCCTGCCATGTTTAGTTGTTCAGATCTATGTTATACAGTGCGGTTGTGATGTTGAACAAGCTAGGATTATTTAGAGATTTTGTTCTGCTGCTTGATTACCATAATGCTACTTCCCTCATCAGAGACATTTTGATTGGAAACCTGCAGTATGAGTCACAAAGGACAATGTTGATGTAATTAGGATGCTAAAATGACAGTGACAGAGTGTTAGTTGAGCTGTGGGAATGACATTCAAATAGTGGGTTTCATACTCTGTATTTACAATGGAAATATACCTTCAGACTTCTGATGCACAGTAGCAAACATCTGCCACCATTGTTACAGAGAAAGTGGAGCTTATTATTCAGGGAGTAACAACAGCTTTCAAAGCTGCGAAGCAAATGGCAAAGAGGCTGATGAGTGAGGACCAGGAAAGCCCACATTTGTGGGATATGTGCCTGTATCCTTTTGCCCTTAGAAGAAAAGCCTTGTGTTACCACTCCTCAAACCTCCATTTGGAATTATTCTGCTTAGGAGGCTTTTCCATTAAAATCAAGACAGAGGACTAAGAATTACCTTCACTTCTTTACCAAGCCTCTCTTGCCTTGCTTTATCTAAGTGATTTTTCTCCTCAGTAGCTACAGCAGTAATGACTTTAGTGTTTTGTCTCGAGTTTGGTATTATTTATTCTCTAGATCATTCTGTGGCTTTGTTTATTATGCTGGTTTTAAAGGCATTATAGCATGATCGGTTTGGAATATAGACACCTTGATAGCTTAGTGGTCAAATTTATACTCTGGCTAGCCATTAGGAAAACTTCAAGAACAGTGATTCCCAGTTGGTAAGGTAAAAAAACATGTTAAAAATGAGGCCCAGCATGGAGCCATGCTGAACATCAGAGCAGGACCTGTGTTAGCTGGATGTTGGGCCAGAGCAGGGCTCTGGAATGGGCATATTGAGCAATCATGGGAAAAAGTGACTCGGTGGTTCAGAGCAGCATCATTCAGTGGCAGTGCTGCCACCTGCATCCACAGTCTTCCAGAAGACCTGAGAAGCAGGACAGGGAGGGAACTGGGATTAGAAGCAGACAGAACTGAACACAGTTGGAAGAACACAATGCCTCTTATCTCAAATGAGGCATTTACGTAGTAATGAGCACAAAGCATGTAATCATAGATCCAGAAAACCTATACAAAACACCATAACCAAATTCATAGGATTTTAATTCATGCTCATTAACTGGACAAAAGTTTCACCTGAAAGCATCAGTGATCTGGATCCTGCAAACCTTTTTAATTTGGAGTGTCTGCTGCTGGGGGAACAAGGAATAACGCCAGTAATGAATAATGAGCAGACTGAGGCTGGTATGAAATGCATGTAAGATTAAGAAAGAAGTCTTTGGGAAATGCCATGGATGTAATACATGCTGTACCACGTCTCCAAGAAAGTAACTGTAGCACCGTTAGTCAAGTATACACTTGCAGGCATGGAAATTAATTCTGCATATCAAACACAGTAAAGCCGTGGTTCTTCAAGTCTAAACCCATTTTAAATAACACAGTAAGACTTGTATGTAGTTTAAAATGTCTTTAACAAACAAATAACACTATCAAGAAACTGCCTGTATTCTGCAGCCTTTACTCTGGGCAAGTCTGGAGGTCCTGTCTTTCCTGACCACGCTTGAAGCTCCAATTCTTTATCTAGTGTTAGTTGTCTGAGCACTGATAACCTTTCCCTTTTCTCAGAGGAGTAGATTACCAGAAGCAAAAATGGACTGCTTCCAGGTGCTTTTCTCCCAGTCTTCTCATGGGCTTTTATTCAGCAATTTCCATTTAGGTAATAATTGTTGTTGGATTAGAATGCTGGGCCCTACGAAGAACACTCAAAGTTCTGTTGATCTGCTTTAAAATAGGCAAATGCATAGAAAACAGCAAACTCTAAACAAGGACAAAGGACAGGAAAAGCAATACTGGGACTATAATTTGGTTAGTTCGATAAGTTTTTAGGATGTTGCTGGAGCTGCCAAATTCCCATAATTGCTAATTCTGAGAAATGAAACGGGTGTGACATTGCCCCAAAAAGGAATAAAGTAAAGGTGGAAACAGGGTCAGAGGATGAAGAACAGGGAAAAGTAGAAGGAAATAAAGAAGAGAGGGGCAGTTAAGAGAGTGGGTTGAGGTTGTTCTCAGTAGGAATCATGAAGTCCAAGACTGAGACCATGAAGCTCTCACCATGGTCATGCTGTTAGTAGAGATGACTAGTACAGGAGGAGACTGACATTTTCATAAGGTACCTTACACATGCATGCTACAGGTACAATCTCCTTCAGGGAGATCCTTCAAGGTATGCTTACCTAAAAGCACAGGGGACACTGGGAAGCATGGTGCTCCTCTGAGTGCTTGCTGCCAGAACAACAGATGCTGGATTGTCTCCTGATGGAAACTACTAATTATTCAGGCTAGGTTTGTATCAATGTGAGATGTACTTCTTCAACCTTTGCTTTTCTTTAGAAAGTAATCCAGTTGTATAGCTCAGGGGAAAAATGTGATGCTGTTGTCATATCCCATCCTGACAGCATATGACAGTGTGTACCTGTCCTCCAGGCTTGACACAGGATGAGAAACCTTCCAGTCATTAACGGTATCATAAACTGACAGCTGGAATTATTATTTGTCCTCTGCAAAATTTTGTGATGTTGAAAATGTTCTCACTTTTATCAGGGCAGAACTGGAATCTTTCAAACCATTCCCTCCCTAATGATACTTGCTAGTATTAAAACAGCTGTGGGCTTCCCTGAAAGTCTGTTCAAAATCTGACTGAAAATATCCCTGAGAAAATTTTAACAAAAGCAACATTCTCAGGATATGTTTTTGGTTTAATGAACTGATAATGGACAAACAAAAAAAAAATTGTGATCAAGTCTCCTTGAACTTTCATAGGTCAAAATATAGCTTTATGCCCACTGCATCAGAATCTAAAATCATTTGAGAACCAAAGTATGGAGAGAAAACAGGAAACAAAGGGCACCTAATTCACCTGGTCTCATTAAAGCAAGAAAGTCATTTTCACCATAGATTATAGTTGTTGTACAGCACATCTGAGTTTGTCCTCCACTTGCAGACAACAACAGCTTATACACTGCAGGAATTTGTAAAATAAATAAAAAATCTTTCTTCTGCATTTCAAACAATAATAGTAGTGGAAACATTTCTATTGCTCTTAGGTTTTGTAAATCAAGGTATTCCAAAGCTAAACTCTGTGCCACATTTTCCTGAACAGTATCCCTTTTATGTAATTTCCCTTATATGTGGCAGTTAAATAAAACAGTGATGTAAAATCCCGATGGAAAAATAAACCTAGCTAGAGCAATCACACTATCAACACATCAGCTCTGCAAAACTCTGTCTTGCTTGCTTGCACAAAATGACAATTTAAAGTACCTTTCCAGAAGTCTCCTGGGAGATTATCGTGTTTTATTCTCTGTTTAGAAAAAAAAAGTAACAATCTTTGAGAACCTATTTGAAGACTTCCAGTGAAATACTTACAGTTTAGTTCATCATTATATGCCAGTTTCAGAGATGCTGAAATGTAATTTATTTCATTTTACTTTCATCAGCAAGTAAAGGTCATCCATCCAAAACCAGCTTTTCTGGATGCACACATTTCATTTGTTATCATCTTAAACACAGAGAAATGCAGTTAAATTCCAGTATCTGTCAATTGCATACAAGTTCTGTTAAGTAATCTTTTACTTTCTGTTTAAATGAATTACACTATGGACACTGAATAAATGCTTGCTTGGCATTCAAACAAGCAGCTTAAAGGAGGAAGACTTCCATTAAACCATAAGGAATTTTCAAAATATTACACAATTACCTGTAAAACTACATTCTCCAGTTAATATTACATATTATTCTGAGTGTAGTTACACTTTTAAAAATCCAAAGTAGCTCAGTTTTTAAAGGTACTCTTGTGATCTTTAAACATAGTCTTTCATAGTCTTTCTCCTCATCTGTTGTATCAATTGCTAATAACAGGTGCCATTGGGAGCTCACTAGGAACTACAAACAAGCACAGAAGTAACTCGCTGATACACTAACTAAGCTGTTATACCATTGCACATACAGCTGATACGTCAGGTTGTTTCTGTTCCTTTGACAAACATACCAGGTCTTGCCATACTTTACTGCTGAGATTGGAAAAAAAAAAAAAAAAAAAAAGCATCAAGCACAGTTAATTATTCTTCTGACGTTGTTGCTGTGATCATTGCTTACGTTAGTGATCTGCTTTGGGCCCATATTGCCATTCTGAAGTGGATTCCTTGACTGCTTCCCTTACTGTTCAGTTCTTAAAGAGATTTAAGTGTGCACAAACTATTTTCCTTTCCAGGAAGCAATCAGAGGCTTTGTTTCAAAACTGCTCCAGAGCTTCATGAGGATATTCAGCTCCAAACCAAGGCAAGGACTGGGCCAACTTGGGGTCCTGTGGCGTGAGCCCCACCTGCCTTCAGCACAGGGCTTCCAAAACAGCCAGAGCTCCTACAGCAGCCTGAAATGGTTCTCACGCTTTATAAAGGACCATCCACTTTATAACATGCTATGTATATTTTCCTCCCCACTGCCATCTGCCACCAGAAGCTACATCTTCTCTTTGCCACTCCTTCACCATCCAAGAAATAAAATTATGAATTCACTTCAAATACATGCTTGAACGGATTGACGTCAGGTAGAAAAGATGCACAGCTAGGTTTTCAGCCCCTGGTTTCTAATGAATATTTCTAGCTTCTAACACTTGAAAACAAGAAATTTTTTGTTCTAGTTGTTGAAAGGAAGCAAAATACATAATATTACATACAGTGTATTTATCGATTACGTAAGCACACATTAGCTGCTGATCAGCCACCTGGTGATTATCCCATAGTGAGCACCAAAGACTGAGTTACAAAATCTCCCATCTTCATATATATTTGTAAAATGCATGCCTTGTTCTGACTTGGCCAAACTTTCTCTAGTGGTAAATCAGTCTGCAGGATAAATAAAGCTCTGCGAAAGAAACCCCTCTCTGTTGCTAAAGGTCCCGCACTCTGAGCAGGTCAGTCAGTAAGAGACTGATCCTACACAGAAGCTGAGTTCTGCTGAAGATACATTTTCCCAGCCAGACAGCTAGCCTCAGCAGTGTTAAGGAAGCAAATTGTCTGTGTGCATTCAGGTCATCCTCCTCTCAGTCTCACATGCAGAACAGAGGAAAACAACCCCCTTATGAGTATAGAATAGTTTAAATAGAATAAATTCCCAGGTATTCTACTTAAATTTTAATCTTCCCTTTTGGCATTGCAAAGCATAATTTCAGAATAATCAATAACAAAAACAGATGCTAAGGTGTTGGGCATGACATAGGAACCTGAACAGAATAACAGAAAATAAACAAGAGATATTTGGGAAGAAGCTTTGAAAGAGATTATTCTAAAATGTCATTAGAAATTTTTATTTTTTTTCAAAAAAAACACACATATAAATCTTAGATCTGTGTTTTGGCAGTTAAAATTAATCCACTAGAAAAAAGATTTTGAAAAAAAAGATCATGTTTGTCATTTTCATTACTCAAAACCTAAAAGCAAAGAAAACCTGAAAGACACCAGCTGTTAATAAAAATGAAGCTGGTAATCATTGCTGACACTGAAAATGCAAAAAAGGACAGAACACAAATGAAAACTAAATTGGATTTTAAGAATCCTTTATCTCTAGAGCTTTCTGTTCATATCAACTATGTCAATAAATGTGCTTGTTTGCTTATTAGGAAAGATTCTTGAGTAAATCCACCACATTCCACCAGGAGATATTTCATCAGCATCCTAGTCTGAGTGACTGCCTTCTCTTCCTTGCCAGAGTTTTTCCAAAAGTCTAAAGGCTGATTTCCCATCTCCAGTTATGTATACAGAGGTCTCATGCATCTCATGCTGTAAATAACCTTCAGAATTGCAAGTTTCAGCCTGCTGCTGTGCTTCTTGCTGAAGGAACTGTTTGAGAGCAATGCTTTCTTTCGTGTCTTCTCTGATAAAAGGGTTAAGGTATATAAGAAAGAAAAATATTTTATTTCTCATATAATAATAAGCCTTGTCTCCACTTTCCACCTCCTCTTCCCATCCACCCTCCCTGGTTCAGTGCCTCAGTGAATTCAATGCTCTGTTTCTCTCTCTCCTGTTTGCCGGTGTGGCAGTAGTAGTCGCTCCATTGCCTTCTGCACCTGCTGGCTGTCAGATTGCAAAGCATTAGCACACCTCGTTAGGACCACTGCCTCTTCCCATATCCAGCTGGTTGGGCAGTAGTTTCCTATATATGCATAAATGTACATGTGTATGTGTCTATTCTTGCATACATAGAGCTGTATGTAAGGGTATGGATACAAAGAAATGTAAAGCAGAACTGATAAGAAACATTTCAGGGAATCTAAGAAATGTAGTGTGTTACAAATACCACATAAATGGTGTGTATTTATATATGTGTGTATATATAGGTAAGTATATATTTATAAAATGTTGCAGATGTGAAAACTGAGACACAGTTCAAATAGGTGATTAAATCTTTCTTAAGGTTACAGACTGTGTGTGCCCATGTCTATGTGTGTATAAGGGAGAGAGTTTATTATTTGTAACTTGTTCCAGTGTTCAGATTCTCTGAGCTCTGACTTACATCTGTCTTGCTGTCTCCTGAGTTGCCTCAGGTTTTTCATTTCTGAGTTAACTTTAATCACAGAGGAATAGCTTTTGAGCTCTTTTTCTCACTTCTTACATGTTGCTACAGTCAACTGAAAGAACAAAACCCTAACCACAGTGAAATTAATAGAAGGTTTTCCAGTGTTTCTGTGAGCAAGATTTCATTTCTAATACTTCTTGTCTTTCGGTAAATCCAGCTTTGCTGACAGAGTTTCAACTATAGTTTTAAAGAAGGGTTCTGGTTTTTCTTATTGTACAGATCAAGGGGTCATTGACTTAAATCTGATTAAATCTTCCATTTCCCTTCACTAACCTACTGCAATCAAGAGGATTAGGATGTGTTTTCAGAGATTTGAAACAAAGATACATCCCAGAGATATCTGATTTGAATAAAGGTGATATGACTAGTTTTTGGTGACATTTGTTTGAAGGAAAATATTCTATCCCACAGACTCAAATGTTTTGATGTCAATTGAAGTCATCATTGTCAAATATCTATTAAAGTCTTTATGATGTTGTGGAAATCACTTTATCATTCTGGGACTTCATTTCTACCCCTCCTTTACTCCCCATAAAGCAGTTTCAGTAATAATTTTCTGACTGTGCTGTGATTAAAACTTAATTAATGCTTGTAAAAGACCAAAAGATTATTTAAGGGAAGGCATTTGAGAAACTGAAGTATTGTTGCTACTAGAGCAGCATTTTATTTTGCTTGTACAGTACTTTTAATTTGTAGATTTTGAAGTATTTTATTAAAGGAGAGAAAATGTCATTAGTCTCATGCTATAGGTGTTGAAAATGAAAGAGAAAGTGATTAACGCTTACTAAATTCAACTCAACTAAACTCAAGTGAAACTAATAGAGCAGCCAAGAAGTTTTCCTACCACTTTGTTCTTTGCCTCATATATGAGACTTGTCAGGCACCAGCAGGATCTAATTCCCCTGGCAAACATGTGCTGTCCTTTATCAGACCAAGATGCTGGTCAGTAAGATCAAGATTTCCTAATATTATTATTATTGCTTTTGTTATTGTTGTTTTTATTATTTTATGAGATCAAAGGCTGTACCCAAAAACCAGTTTGTGCACCAAACATTAGCATGGCTGGCTGTTAGTTCAAAGGCTTTGTTAGGGTGCCTAGACCACCTACCTAATGCAAGAAATCAGTAAGGTGCCTGAGGATGGACACACACAGCACATGCAGTGGAAGAAGCTGCCCAGAAAAAAACTGGAGGGTGTCTTCCTGTTGTTTAACATCTTTGTCGGAGACAT
>NW_010137140.1:0-3503 GCF_000699245.1 Pterocles gutturalis | reverse complement strand
CTATAGGTAAAGAGTTCCCACTGGAATTGTGTCAGTTTGGGCAAACACCTGAAACTAAGCGCTAATAAAGGTGACTCGTAAAGAAAAAGGAGTCTCTGGTACTTAAGACCTCAAAGGAAAACGTGAAACTGCTGGGGCTTTCCATAGCATGCTATATTATGCTATAATGTGTATGGTGTGTACGGCAGTGATGCTACACATACCGCGCTTCTCTACAGAACATCCCTCCACTGGTCTGGATAGAAACAATCAGTAGGATCAAGAGAGCCTTTGAAAAACAAAGTAATATCGAACAATTCCTGCACTTTTTCAGAAATAAGTCATCAATAAGAACCTTGATATGCAAATAGTTACAAGGAAACAAATTTTTAAAATATCATATAAATCAAACGAACAAATAGTTTTTCTAACCCCTCCCTAATCCTTAATCTGTACCTTAGGACCTTAGCAGACAGATTTAACTTTGAAATACGTAACACTGGGAAACTTTCAGAAGGTGATTTGTCAAAGCAACACATACTGGAACAAAGTGATTATATCAGTTGAAGGAAATTGCAAATACTGGATGTTACTCATTTAACAGTAGAGAACCAGCACATACAATTTGTTTGTTGTTCTAAAAAAAAACCCAAACAAAACAAAACCCAAAAACCTGATTAGGGTGGCATACTGGAAGGATAATTTGCTCTCCTCAGACAAACTGATGGCCTCTAAATTGACTCTAAGTACTCATAAACAAGACTGACATGTACATGTGCATAGCACTGTGAAAACACCTTCCTAATGGACAATGGCAATCCAAAAGGACTTGCAAGATACTCCATTGCTTAAGATGCGATGCTGACCGACTACGAAAATCCTGTTGCTATACATGATCTGCTGTTCTCCTGTCACATGAGTACCGAGTTCAGATACTGTTTGGAATCTGTCAGAATACCAGAGAAAACGTATCTCAAACAGAAGAGACAGAGGAGAGTGACAATAAATATCTTCAGGCATATGGAAGGAAGAAATTGAAAACTGGGATAGGTTAGTGCAAAGAATGATACAGAGATGATAAAACAGAGCAGTGGTTTCCCAATCTTTTCTGGCTTCTGAGGAAGAATACTGAAGATGCAGGGTGTTTGATATTATACTTTGCTCCCTCTGTCAGTCTCACTTTTAACTTTTAATTTCCTGTAGCAGTAAGCAACATTAAAACGTCTCACAGGCAATGGGTCACTATGAGCCATGCACTGGAGACTACTTGGATAGAGGAATTCGAGATTTTAATGCTACAGGGGAGGCTTATCAGGGAGAGTCTGTCCAGGATTAGGTAACAGTATGGATAGTATCTATGGATAATAATTATCTGTATGGGCAATAATGGTGTCTGTCGTTTACTGATAGTTCTTAATAGGATAAAATATTTAAAAAGATATTTCATGTTTCAAAACAGAAGTTAACCATTATGGAGATGGGGGCTGGAAATAAATTTCCTGGTAGGTTTAATATCATGTAATTGTCCTTAATGGGTGTTCTTCTGACTTCTACTAAGTCACAAAGCACATGGGTAAAACAGTGTGTAATGGCTATCTGCTGATGCCAGATTCAGGACTGGATGGCTCATACATTAAAAATCTGAAGATATTTATTCACTGGAGGTCCAAAGATGTCAATGGGAGCAGTACATACAGACTAAATTTATGGTCCCCGGGGTGTCTTTTCTTTATAAAGATGCAAAATTAAATGACAGTTCTGCATTTGAGGTACACACTGTGTTCATGCCTTCTAAACTGGGCATATAAAAGAGTTGGTTAAGAAAGTTGAGTCAGACTTCATCTACTGGGGAATGTTACGATATTTTCTGAGGTATGTAGTTTTCAATAGTACCACCATGCCCACAATTTGTGGGGGGATTTTGATACAGTTCCCCCAAAGGCTGCAAATTCATCAACCCGTTCATGCCCTTTCTTTAGACATGATGCCAGAAGATGGTTGCTGCGGACTTGAACTCCGTGTACCAGTGTTCTAGGCACAGAACAGTTCCACATCCATCCAGTATCTCTTGTGACCTGTACCGTTCACCCATTTTCAGCCTTTTGGGCCACGGCTTTTAGAAGAAAACTCTGGTATGTTCAGAATGAATTTAATTAAGACATTTTTTCCTCCCTTTCATTACTCACTGGCATTTTTACATAAGCCAGCCCTGTAATTCAATCTTAGAAATCTTCATTGGATTTAATATTAATGCATTCATCTGAGACCAAAAGATAGATAGATAGATAGATAGATAGATAGATATACCTACATACCTATAGGTTTTAAAATAGAGAAGATAGTTTGAATGAAATATAGTTTTTTTTATTAATAACTAGGCTTACACAATTTTGACTAAAACTTACATATTGATTTACTGGAAGAAAGAAATGGAATTATAAAAAAGATTCCAAGTTCTGTTAACTGTTTTTATACAATATACATAGAAATACTCTTTGGATCTATGTGGAAATGATGCATTTTTAATGTAATGAAAAATTTTTCATGCTCTAAGGATTTATTGATGGTAGTATTTTCCTGATTATTTTATTCTCATTTTTTAATTCCCTCCTAGTCTTATGCCTGATGGCAGACCCTACTTAATTCATATTGTCAGTACATGCCAAGAGTTTTAAGAAGGAGCATGTGAATTTCAAAACAGATGTCAAGAGGTGCTGGAAAGGACATCACACCCAAAAGCTGGAAGCTGGAGAGCGATGCCCCCCTCTACCCACTGCCTTGGCTAGTATGAGTTTCCCAGCAGATTTTGGAACATTTCCAGGCACAAATACTTTAATATGGAGGTGGGCAAGCGAAGGTCAGATGTGGGAATTTTGCACGGAGTTTATAAATCCACAAAAAGTAGAAGCTGCGTCAGTAGGTCCTGTCCAATTGTGCGCCATCACCCTGGGGGCTACTGGAGGAGACCACCTGAGGACAGCCAGGCGGGGACGGGGACTGCAGGCGGGAGAGGCCGGGGCGAGGGGCGGCGGGTAGCAGCGTTGGCTTAGTGGAGGTCTCAACAGCAGCATGTAAAGCGCAGTGAGCGTACCGGTTCCTCTCAGTGAGGCGAGGAAGTGTCCCACCTCTTGTGGGAACTGTCTTCGCTTTCCCCTGCATGTGACAGACCCGCTCGGGCCGGGTGTCAGCACTGCGGGTGTAAAATCCGACTGGTGCCCGCTGGCGAAGGCGCGTCTCGCCTCGCGTTTCCATCCCGGCCGAAGGTGGAGGCGCTTCTCCCCTCCTTTTCCCTTCCCTCCCGTCAGTTGTCACCTTTCCCCCCACCCCCGGTCCCTGCAACAACCCAAGTAATCTTTTCTAGGACGGGCACGGAATAAAAATGTGTATGTCCGACTGAAAACAAAGGAAGCGAAAGCAAACACAACGCCCGGCGCTAGGGAAAGCTCTGCCCTGCAGGACGAACCGGAGCAGGCTGCGTTCCTCGCGGCCATTTGGTGTGAGAAACCGCCGGGGCTCTTCCCCCA
>NW_010137139.1:0-893 GCF_000699245.1 Pterocles gutturalis | reverse complement strand
GGGGGGTTGGATATGTGGCATTTTGGGGGAGTTATGGGGATGTATGGGGTGTTTACAGGGACCCTGGCACGATGGGGGTGTCACTGATGTGCTGGTGACACACAGTAACACATCAGTGACACATCGGTGACATCAGTGACATGACATTGATGTGTCAGTGACACGCTGGTGACACCCAGTGATGTGTCAGTGACATGTCAGTGACACACAGTGACACTGGTGACACATCAGTGACACACCAGTGGTACACAATGACATGTCAGTGATGTGTCAGTGACATGTGGTGGCACACAGTGACACTGGTGGCACACTGTGATGTGTCAGTGACATGGTGACACATGGTGACACCTGGTGACATATTAGTGACATGTCAGTGATGTGTTCGTGCCACCTGTGCCCCACTGGCCACCCCAGAGTCACCAGTGCCGTGTAGGTGACCTGCGGTGACCCAGGGTGACATGTGACAGGGACGCAGAGGGTGAGGGCTGGGCGCTGTCCTCGGGGCTGTGGCTCGTCCCCGTCACTTTCCTGACCCTCGGCTATGGTGACGTCGTCCCCCGCCCCCCCTGGGGGCGCATCCTCTGTGTCGTCATTGGTGGCCTGGTGGGGACATGGTGCCACTGTCACCTCTGTCACACCCATGACCCCCTGCCACCCGCTGTCACCCCGTCAACTCCCCTCTGTCACCTCTGTAACCCACTGTCATCCCCCGCCACACACTGTCACCTCGTCACCTCCCCTCTGTCAGCCCCTGTCAACCTCATGTCACCTTTTGTCACCCCAATTCTTGCCCTGCCAGGTCACTGGTGGCCTGGTGGGAACATTGTCACCTCCCCTGTTGCCTCCCTGTCACTCGTCATTGTTCTCATGGCACCTGTCACCTCCCATGTCCC
>NW_010137138.1:0-1080 GCF_000699245.1 Pterocles gutturalis | reverse complement strand
CCAGCCACAGCAGGACCCCGACCCCGGGCACCTTCTCGCCCTGCCCCGAGCAGCGGCGCGTCTGGAGCTCCGACCAAGCGCCATTCCCAGGCTGGAGAGTGTGGAGCTGGGAAACCTCCCCCAGCCCGGAACAGCCTGGCAGCGCAGCTGGCCGACCAGCCCGTTAAAAATCAGCTCCACATCCCACACAAGTCTTATCGCTTTATTCTCCCGGCACAAGCATTTGTGTTGTCTTCCCAGCGCGTTCCCAAAAGGCCTTGAACCCGGCGCTCCCCCTGCTAAGGTATTTGGACACGCACCCAGTGCGTGCCGCATCCATTTTTGGATTCTCTTAAGCCTCTTGCCGAGATTTCTTTTGTGTTTTCTTTGGCCTTGAAATGATTTCAGGCACGGGAGCCACAATGGCAGAGCATTATCAGAGCGGAGCCGTGCCTGCCTCTGGAGCAGAGCGCGGGAGCTGCGCTGTGCCTGGCTTGGAAATTCCCTGCTCACCCCTGCCCAGGGCAGGCGGCGTTTTTAAAAATAGCAGGTTACCCGTCCCAGCAAAGCTCGCGCTGGTGCAGTCCCCGGGGGCAGAGGAATTGGGGTGCCTCTGCAGGGAAGCGTTAAGAAACTTTCCGTCAGTCCAGCCAGCGTGAGCGGAGGTCAGGCTGCTTTGTCCTGGAACCATCATCCACTGGGAAAATCCTTCCCTTGTCTCAGACAGCAGCCAACAGAAGGCAAAAAGAGAGGAAACCTGCTAGTCCAACACAAACCCACCCCGCTTTCTCTACCCGGAAGGCAGCTTTTGGCAGGGGCTCTTCTGACCCAGCCCCCCAACAGAAGCACAGAGCTCCCCCCAACAGGGAACACGGGGATGTCCCAAGCCCACCCATGGAGCCAGCCTCACGGGGTCACAAACAGCGCTGGGCTCCTCCGGCACGAGCTACTTCGGGACAGTGTCCTCGGGAGTCCCCCGCATCCTCCCCGGCTCCACTTCCCCCCCGCAGCTGCAGAGCTATGCAGAGCTGCTTCAAAGAGGAACAGGAAAAACCCAGCCCCCTGGTCTCCACCAGCTTCTGGCACAATGGCGGCCGCAGG
>NW_010137137.1:1059-1362 GCF_000699245.1 Pterocles gutturalis | reverse complement strand
CCAGAGTTTTACCATTTTCCGGGACGGGCAGCGCCGTCGCCACTGTGTTTTCGCCCACGTTTTTTTTCGGCCCGGAGAGGAATCGCGGGGGAGAGGAGGCGGCGGAGAGGCTCGGGGGGTTTAAAGCCGCAGCTTCGGAGCTGGAATCGCCGGAGATTCCAGCCGGGAACCAATGAGGCAGCAAAATTTCAAACAAAGCAGCGGCCGGAGTGTCCTGTCCCAGCTGCCGATCGAGGAACCGGGAAGGAAGGAAAGAGCCAAGCGGCAGAAATCCCGCCGGCGGCGATCCCGGCAGGAAGAACC
>NW_010137137.1:0-1033 GCF_000699245.1 Pterocles gutturalis | reverse complement strand
CCGGCAGGAAGAACCGGCTCATCCCAGGGTTTTCCCGGTGGGGGCGGCAGCCCGTGCTCACGCCGCGTTGCCGACGTCTTTGCTTCTCTCCAGGATTTTTTTCGGGAGCCCCTCAAAGCCCTGTGTCCGGGCGCCGGGGTCACGCCGGTGCCGGAGTCGCCAAAACTCTCCGGGACAGGATCGCCGACCCCTTCCCATGGTTTTCCAGGATTTTTAGATCCCTGCAGCTGCGTTTCCATGGGTTTTGGGGATTTTTAGACCGCTGCAGCCGCGTTTCCGTGGGGTTTTTGCAGAATTTAAGACTCCTGCGGCCGTTTTTCCATGGATTTTGTGGATTTTAGACCCTTGCAGACCCATTTCCTTGGGTTTTTGTGGATTTTTGGACCCCTGCAGCCCCATTTCTGTGGGTTTCGTAGATTTTTAGACCCCTCACAAAGATCCGGGACCCCCGAAGCCCGGCTGGGGGATGCCGGGTGCGATCCAGACCCTCACCTGGGTGTCGGAGCCGCTCCGAAGGGTGAGGATCACAACTTCGCCGCTGCTTCTTCCCATTTTCCGGCCAAATCGGAAAAATTCCGTGTCCGAAATAAAATCAGGGATTATTCCTGGGTCCCACAAACTCCGGATGGCTCGCGGCGAGGAGGAAGGGTGTCAGAACCCTCTCTGGTGTAAAAAACTGCGGCCTTGCTGTCCTTCCTCTCCGATTTCCTGAGTTCGAAGCTTTCCAGAGACGGTCCCGGAGCGTTCGGAGGATCCCGATGCTCCGCGTCGTTCTGGAGGGGCTCCAACGGCAGCTCCGCGGGCAGACACCAGCGTCGGGCAGATTTTCAGGATCTCTCGGCAGGGAGAAGGGGGTTTTGCTTCAAACCTGCCCCGAAAAATCACGGCCGCAGCGATTTCAGGTGTCGCCAGGCTGCGGAAAAGCTCCGGGATCTGGAGAGAATATTTTAAAATTCCCGGTTTTATCCGTTTGGGACGGGAAAAAACATCAGCCGGAAACCGGGAAGAACCCGAGCCGCGGCTTCTCCCTTTT
>NW_010137136.1:0-1040 GCF_000699245.1 Pterocles gutturalis | reverse complement strand
CTGCGAGCGCGAGCGGGCTGCGCACCCCATCCTGCACGTCGTCGACCAGCACGTCCTTGTCTTCAACCCTGAGGAGCCCGCCGGCCCCCCCGGCAGCGCGCTGCCCGCCCGCGGGCCCAAGCAGCAGGGCAAGGGCATGAAGTTTGTCTTTGACCGTGTTTTTGGGGAGACAGCCACGCAGGAGGAGGTGTTCCAGCACACCACCCATGGGGTGTTGGACGGTGTCCTAAACGGCTACAACTGCTCCGGTAAGACCCAGAAATGGCCTTCAGTTCCTTGCAGGAGCTCCTGCCCCATCCGTTCTTGGGCTGGGAGGAACCATGGATTTGTTTTGGACACCCCCAAGCAGTTGGGGAGATGGGGGGACGCAACAGAAATGTGAAAACCTAGCCTTGAACTTCTTGGTTGTTGCACAAAGTTGGGGTGACTGCAAGTGTGGTCAGGATGGGGACAATCCTGACATGGAAATGTGTCTAATCTCGGCAGGTCAATGAGGGGAAGTGAAACATGAAGCGTTCGTACAGAATCACAGAAGGATTTGGGTGGGAAGGGACCTTAAAGCCCACCCTGCTCTGGGAGGAACAACTGAAGGAGTTGGGGCTCTCCTCCCTGGAGAGGAGAAGGCTCGGGGGGGACCTCATGAGTTTTTGAGGATTTAAAGGGTGGCTACAAAGGTGATGGAATTTCTCTCCTCACAAGAAGAAAACAAGGGGCAGCAGGCACACATTGCACCGGGACAGGTTTCAGTTCAGTATAAGACATTTTTTACAGTATGCCCTGAAACAACCTTCCCAGGGGCGCAGCAGAGTCGCCACGCCTGGAGGTGTTGAAGGTGCCACTGGACAGGGTGTGGGGTGATCTCCCCCAGGCTCCCTTTCCCACCACAGCTCAGACCAGATGATCTCCTCAGGTCCCTCCCAGCTGGGGCTGTTCTGGGGTTCTGCGATACTGGGGTCTGCGAAGGTGCTTGGCACTCCAGGAGGTGTGATGGAGAGGATGGAGGCGGGCGTTGGCGTAGAAAATACGGCTGGGCAGGCACT
>NW_010137135.1:0-389 GCF_000699245.1 Pterocles gutturalis | reverse complement strand
TTTGGGATTGACTCGAGACTTCTGGCGCTTTATTCGTAACCAGTGCAGTTCAGCAGTGTAGTATAGGAAGAGAGTGAATCAAGCTTTGTGCACAAAACAGCGTGTAATATCTAAATTCTTAAGAGTGGGCATTTATAAGTAGATATTTATTTGCTTGTTTAATCAGAAATTGAATATCGGGATGTACTGGTGGCTCTGAGGTGCTACAGGGAAACCACTGAGTTGTTAGGTTTCAGCACGATGACTGACTAGTTGAAGGGACCAGTAGTGATACTTAAAGCTTTCACTTTTAGGCAGGTATTTGCAATTCAGCTGAATTAGGAGTGATTCTGATGCTGTTTTAGTGGCTTAGAAGAAGCCAGGGTGAAACAGGCGTGCTCAGCTCACTG
>NW_010137134.1:0-16313 GCF_000699245.1 Pterocles gutturalis | reverse complement strand
CGGCGCTTTTCCTCAGGTTCGTGCAAAGCGCCTCATACAACTCCGCGCAGGTTACAAACGAGCCGTACAGTAAACCCAGCTGCACAAACCGGTTGGGTTTGCGCGGGCCCCAGGACAGGTTTTCCAGTTTCAAATTCCAGTGCTGGCAAGGGCAGCTCATGTGGTTTACAAGGTCTTGGTTTTACCGTGGGACCACTACCCCCAGTCCTTGCAATGCATTCATCCCGTGCCCAGTCTGGGGGGAGAACTGGAGAAGGGAGCGTGCTCTGCAGGCTGCCCTCGCAGTCCCTTCCTCTCGGTGGTGTCGGTGTTACTGGCCGCAGGTTAGGAACCATTCTGTAAAGCTAACACAGAAGAGAGTAAAAGAGATTAAGAAAAAAAAAGAAAAGGTGAAAGTCGTAATGTCTTTCAAAACGGCTTTTGTTCAAGTGCGTCTGTGTTCCCCGAAGTTAAAGACAACCTCCGTATGACCTGTTCAGTCTCACAAGTGCAGTAGGGATGTGGCTGTCGGGGGAGAAGTGTAGTGGACTGGGTAACTTCCAGTTAACTCATTCGCATGATGCATAAGTGCTTAGTATCCAGAATATTGGAAATAGATTTTTCTTTTTACATTAGCATCTACTTATCTCCCTATGTACTGTGTTTTGACATTTGTAAAAACATCTAGAAGAATCCATCATACTGAGATTTTGTCGCTGTTGAATGTGTACGGTGAACTTGCATCGCTTGGTGTGTATCGAGCATGGCCATATCTCATTCAACACGCCTTGTTAAATGCGGTTGGTAGGGTCAAATCTTCCAATCAGCAATTTCTAGTCTATAAAACACCGGATTTCTTAGAAAATAAATATATATACACAATAGATAAATATATATAGGCTTCTTTAATGCAAGTCTTCATTTGTAGACACGCTGCTTGGTGCCACATTTCAAATAATAATAAATCCTGAAAGATGAATTGATTTATTTTTCCAGACGTAAACTGCAATCTCACTAGCCAAACACGTTTGGTCTTCTTTACATGCTGTTAGTGTTTTTTCATCTAACAATAATCTGTAATGTACTAAGTCACTAGCAAATACAAATATAAACAAATAGATTGAATTAACGTTTATGTTCTACATTGCTTATTCCTCAAGCTTTCTCATTTGATCAGTTACAGGCAAACACCTCGATCCTTCTGAATATGAACAGACTATTTTAATCTTTACTAGATGAAAACATAATTTTAAAGTACAAAGAATCTTTTAACTAGTTTAACTAATACACTTTTCCAACAACGTTATATTCTTAAAGCATTTGACATTGCAAATCCATAAACAAATAAATCTGCTGTTTCTGAACAGATCAGAAAACTTGTTTGAGTTACATAAAAGTTGCTGTTTCTGGTGTCATTGGTATTCACTGGAGACCTTGGGGGTTGTTTCTGAGGAATAAAGGAGGGTGGAGGCTGCCATTTTATACAACGTGGCTGTAATTTGGTTTCACAGATTTACAAATTTTGCTTAAAGAAATTAAGGAGACTGAAAGGAAGATGTAACTGATTTCATTTAGGAGAATAAAAAGTGAAAAAAGAAGTTGAGGCAGAGTTGGCAAGTAAAAGCAAAGGAGGGAGGGTGATTGAGTAAAAAATGGTTAATTCTACAAGAATGACAGATATATCTTGTAACTCTTGTAAAGCATGATTTGCGAATGATTCATTCCAAGGGAAAAGGGGAATCCATTTCAAGGTGCAGGGGAATGCAAAATAAACCAGATAGTGCAGTATAATATATTCATTTCCTCTTTTTCTAGAGTTGCCACCTTCTGGCTAAGGTTCAAAATAAACTACAGTAGTTTTCCTGTGAAGACTTCATTATTATATGACAATGTAATTCATCAAAGATTCCAGTGACTGGAATGAAAATACAGACCATCAGTGGAGTGCAAGTGCATGATGTATAGCAGGTTAGTTTAGCTACAGAGGGCTTCTTTGCAGTAGCTTAGCAATAGGGTTTCAGTTTGCTGTATGTTATAAAGTGTCATTCTAACAGTTACCTATTATTGCTGGCTCCTTATATGGATTTTTTACATCTCCCATAAGAATGTTGTGTTGGAGTTATGCATAGACCTTTAATGTAAGTGGACAGAATATATTCCCACTGTTTTCAGAGACATAATGAAAATCGCAGACTGTATGGCCACAGAGACATCTTACACAACATTAAATTATCTAGTATATTGATTTGAAAGAAGACTAGAATAGATCCAGGCCTTTTTGCTCCATAATGAGAAAGCAAATAACCACCCAGAATTTAAACAGTTTAGAATAAAAAGATAATCCAGCAACTCTATGTAAATGTCTGATAAGAGACTCTGGCTTACTAGGGCACTTCACTCTGAGCTCTTCTATTTCAAACTACAGAATGAGCAGCTGTTGAAAATGACAGCTATCTCCAAACCCTTGCAGATACTGCAAAATACTCTGGACTATCCTCCTTTTTTTTCCTTTTTAAATTGTCTAGAGACTCATTCCCACATTCAATCACAGAATCACCTTGCCACTTTCAAAATAGGCATCATTGTCACTTTAACCAGGCAAGTGTGAAAGATGTCACAGGAAAAACAATTCTAAGTTCTGCACCTTTATAATCAAGAGTTTACATATTTCTGTTCACATGCATCAGACTGTTTGCATACACATCGTTCAGAACCACGTGTCACAGGAATGGCTGCAGTGGGCATGCCTGGGATTTCTGAATATTTTGCCTTTTTATGTTGGGAGATATCCACAGATTGGGACAAACATTTAATATCCTCAGATATCTTTCAAATTCCATCTCTTGGCAGAAAACAGAACATATCTTAAAAAATCTGGATATATGGCTGGGCTGTGTAAACTATCTAGCCAGCCAACTGACTAGCCCAGTTCTCTCAGAGACAAAGAAGGAGGGACGCTGTTTGCAGTTGCCTGAGGACATGTAGCATAACCTCTGTTCTGTGTTCTTCCTTCTGCAGATTCAAAATCTATTATATTATGTTGTACCACTTACTGTATGGCAAAATGAAATTAGTTCTGGAAAAATAACACCTAAAACATGGTTTAGGTTAATCTGTTTCAGGTTAAGTGGGAGGGAGTGTCCTTCTTCAATCAATAAACAATTGCAGCAAATTGGTGTTTTAATTGTCTTTGTACAATGCTAATTCCTGCCTAGAGTGAAAGCAAAAATGGGGAAAAAGCAACAAGGTTACATTTTTAATAAACAATAATCAAATTTTTAATCGGGTTTAATTTCATGCACATAACATTGTACATGCAGTAGCGTAACACAGAAATAGTGGCTCTGTAGAATTTTTGCCTTGAGTAATTTGGCGTTTTTTCTCAATTTCTTCTTCTTTTAATTGCTGTCTGAGTATTATGTGCTTTGAACAGCTGAAGTGTTACAAGTCATTTTGCTGAATCAACACCCTAGCAAATATGCTTTATCATCATGATACACACATTTGCTGATTATAGCACTGAACTTGAATATCAAAATTTGCAAAAGTATTTTTAAGTTCTCCTTTATCTTTCCTTGCATCTTCAGGTATAGATTAAGGATGGTCATTATTTTTGTCCTTTAAAGTCAACATCTATCTTATTCTAGTTTTATGCAGTATGTTCTTTATGTTGGTGTAACAACAAGTGACAGTGCTTATATTGTTGTGTGATGTCTATTTAATTTGTTTCTTGTGAAAATTTTGAAATCTCTCAAGGAAAACAATTTATCTTAATCTTCAAACTTTACACTGTAGTTTTACTATAAACACATGAGATCTTTTCTTTCAGTGCAGAATTTTGCTACTTCTATGTGTAGCTCAATTTGTTTAATTAGTTTTAAGTGTAAGTATTATATAACATTTGATACGTCTGTTTCTTTAAAGGTATCATTGCTTAATGTGGATTTTCAGCTTTGTCTGCTGGAAGGGTTTAGGCTTGTTTGGGTTTTTTTCTTCCTAAATACCAGTCAATGATCAGTCTGCAAGTTTTATTTTAGAGTAATCAGAATTTCCATGGCATGGAAGCTGTGCGCCTCTGAAAGTTATTCTTTTTATATTATTTAAGTATGAACCTGATAAGACAGAACCAAATTTAATAGAAGATCATTGATTGGACATTGGCTTGGACTTTTAGTGAGTTGTCCTGGGTCTGACTTCAAAGGATTATTTACAAATATTTACTCAGCTTGGAAGAAACGAACTGAAAACGAACTCCCTAATTTACTTCATCATGCTCCTTCAGTGGTGACTGCCCATCTGTTAATAAAGTTATCTTATTGTAAACAGTGAAGATCTGTACTACAGGGAACCACATGAATGCTGTTTCCAACTTTTACATTCTTCTTTACTAAAGCCCCTACTATTACAAATGAATCTGAGTGACTATGGGAATGCATTGCTATGGTAACTATGATCCACAAGAGTAGCTGCTTGCTTTTCATTGCTGCTGCATATATGTCTCTTCTTTCAATTTTAATGTGTTTAACCTGAAAAAAGACATGAGCATTTCAAAAGCTATACATCTAAAGTCAAATTAAGCCAATCCATGAGTTATGTTTATTTAGTCTTTTGGTTTCAGTCTCAGAGTTGTTGAAGATGAGCTAAAGCCTTAGCTTTAATGTGATTTTGTGCCATGAGAAATTACTGCACAAAGGGTAACACAAGGAAGTCCCTTCCATAGTGTTTTGTCAAATTCGAAAGATGAGAAGATTTTTCAGTAATTCTGTTTCAGAAAATGTCTTTATTATCAATACTTACCAATTTTTTAATAGTAATAATAGTAAATAGTTATGAAAAAGTTTTCCTCCCTTGCCAGCCTTTCCAGGAGGAATATATAACTGGGGCTTCTGTTCAGTAGGTCACATTGTCTCTAAAGAAGATTCGGCAGGTTGACAAAAGAGAAGCACATTGAGGCTGAGTACACAGAAACTGTGTCTGACTTTGGAAGTCCCTGAGCTGAAAAGGATTCTCAGGTGCAAAAAGTCTGCAAAGGTATTAGGCAAAAGTATATGTCCACCCTGTTCCTCCTTCTTCCTAGGCATCCGCTTCATGGATACAATTAATAACAGGATATTGGTCTTCATGGTTTGGCCAAGTAGGCTTGTCCTTAAATGTCCATACCCTGTAAACAGCATTGCCTTTCAAAATATAAAACAATAAGGTATTTAGTCTTAACTGTACTTGGTTTTCAGACATGAAACAAATGCAAATATTTGAAAATTGTTGACAGATCAACTGTTTGAGAGTAGGCCCATTATTATTCTCTTTATAAAACATTGCATTTTTAAACGCTTGATCTTCAGTGTAAGCTGAGGGGCTTAAACACCTGCTTTCATGTCCATTTATTGACGTATTTTTTAAAACCAAATTGAAAGTTTCCTGCCACTGGGATGAATGTTCTAAAGGATGTAGAAGTTTTCTTAACTGCATTTTGCCAACTTTCAATAGTATAGAGCATAATATGAAATCACCAAGCTCACTAAGTCATACTAGAAGAAACAAAGAAGGAGTTGTTGACTCTGAAAGCACCACAGTAATGGAATATAGAACTTGACTTAGAAATTGCTGCCACAAAGCACACTACTTTTTTAATAGTTGAGTTTTTTTTCTATTCCTTTATAAATATAGCTAAAGGTGTGTTGTTACCACCCTGTGGCACCCCCATTCCCCTGCCCCCTCCCCCAAACCTTGCCACATAAACCCAATACAGAAATCTTGGAGGAAACTAAGTATTTTGATTATGCTATACTTGAAAAACAATCTTAAAGCTCCACCTGGAAGATTAATAACTAACTATTCAAAAGGAAAAGAGAAATTAAATAATTTTTACTGTCATACAAAGAATGTGCTAGAACGGTTTAGGACAACTAATGAGAATGGTAGTAATGAGAAATTCTAAACTATGATAACAGGAATTAAGTTTTAGTAAGGAGAGTAAAATACAAAGAATAAAGACAGAACATACAGTATGGCAATAAATATGTTTAAAAATTAAAGTTAGATGTAGAAATGATAGAACACAGGTTGGAATTGGTAGATAAGTTCAAGCCTTAGTGTCTCAAAAAAATCTTAAAATGTTCCAGTGCCATCTAACCATGGAGACATATTTTACTAGCAAAAATACCCATGTGCTTGAAGTTCTGCTGTGTTCGGGGGGGCTGAGCATCTCTTACAAGCTTTAGTCCCTTCGGAATTAGAAACGACAGTGAGCAATCCTTTGCCAGTGTCACCTGAATGGCATAATTCAATAGGAGGAAGGACACATCTGCCAGATGTATCGCATCTGTCAGTCAGAGCTACTCGCCTGTCATCCTGTCTTTGCATTGTATAGGCCCTAACAAAAGATTTTGGATTCCATTTTGAGGGTCAAGAGCTGAAAAGCAGTATGCAGCATTCCCTGTAGTGGTGCCCTTTCTGAATACATCCACAACAACCCAAGGACCTTCTCTCTTTGGAGTCTGCCAATTTGAAAAGTCTGCGAAGTTGGCCCAGCAGTTTTTTTTTTTTTTCTTCATCACCTAAATTAAAATTTAACCTAGAATAATCTCTTAAATATCAAGAAGTTTATCAAAATAATTTAAAAAGCAAGTCTTGAACAAGGTAAAAAAAAGAAGGTACCACTTTCCTTTTTGTCTTCAAATGGTTTTAATAGGGCTGCCAATATACCTGTGTCTTTGAGTAGAGCCTCTGTAATATACTGAAATCTATTATAAATAATTATAGCCAACGGACTGAATTAATAATTATAATCAAGGGACTGTACCATTTGAAGAATTTTTGCTAAGGAAGTGAAGATCTGAAATTGGCTTCTAATTAGAAAAATATGGCAGTCAAGATTAGGCTAAGTAAAGGATTAAACACTGAAAGTGTTATCCTGATCCACTATTTGTCTGCATGCCCCTCTGTAACTAAGGATACTTTTTTCCTGTGGGGACTCTTCCCACCTATTTTTCTCCTGCTTCAGGAAGAACTGAAGTCACAGATGTCTCAAGAACTACCACAGTGTTCCAGATGCACCACTGTTAGTTCCTTACAGGTTCAGGTGTAAATAAGTGAACCATTTGTTTTAAACACAATTATATCTGACAAGTGAGAGCATCAAGGAAGTATATGTTAGAGCAACAAACAGCAGAGGGTTTTTTAAGGGTTTTTTAGGCTCACTGACTCAATGAGAGCAGGACTACTAAAGAGAGCTGAGAGATTTTCTTCTGCTTTAACACTGTTATATAAAGCTTGGATTTTTACAGAACGGAGAAAATCCCCAACAGGTGAAATGAGGATTTTACATCTTACAGTAGTGGATAAACCAAACTAATTTCGTTACTCTTTCATGTAAGAGAACAATTAGAGTAACAGAACCTGGATAATAACAAACCACACCAGCAGATACAGATCTTTAAAAAATTTTAAGGGCCATGCTTTCAAAGAAAAGTCTGACCACATAAGAATTTAGCTCATCTCTTCCCCAAAAAAATACACTTCAGAAAAGAATGTAAGGTTTTTTCATAACTGTTAAAAATCTTATTTAGTCTAGAATCAGCACTAGGATCATATAGGAACTATAAAAAGTTCCAGGTTGTCCAGTGATTAGTCTAGAAACAAATCTCTCCTGTAATATTTGTCTAACACAAAAGAAACTTATCTCCATCAAGGAAATAATTCTCCAGAACAATTTTATATTGGCTTATGCAGGCAGTTTTTTCTTTTCTTTCTTATTAGTCAAGAAACCACCGAGAATTCCTGAAAACTTAAATAAAACAACCAAAATGTCTTTGGAAACAGAATTCTCTTTCAACATTGTTTTCCAAACTTGCAGAACAGCAATCTTGCTGAGAGGCAGAATACCCTGTGTCACGGCCAGCACCTACTAACTGTAACCCAAGACTGTTTGTCTGAGCACGGAGGCATAGTGTATTCCCATCTATCTGTAGAGTACTACAGAGCCATACCACTGCTGTCCCAAGTCTTGTAACAAGTTGATCACAAGCGTAGAAGGGCAGGACTGAGGCCTTGTGAAATTAGCTGAAGGCAGCCCAAGCTGGACATACTTTGATCAGGGAAATTGACTAGATGATCTTCAGACAACCTTTGCAACCTAAATTAATCTGTGATTCTGTGATTTTTTCCAATTCAGAATTACGGAATAAACAGTTGATTAAGCAATGGATTTAGCTTAATAAAGGGGTAACTGACTGAAATCTAATTGCATGCAATACATAAGACACTAGACTGGATGATTTTGGATGATTTAATGGTCCTTTCTGGTCTGGAAAACTATGAAGGACATGAAAATACAACTTTCTCTTTTTTAATGTTACAATATTAGAAACACCACAAAGTAGAAAAATGGATTTGAGCTATACTGTCACCTGCTTTGCACTTCTACTGAAGCTTTGTTGAGAAATAAAAAAAAAAATAAAAAATTACTGTCTAGTCAGCATAACTTCAAAGCCAGTTCTAGACAGCTTTTGCTTCAGCCAACAGTTTGCATATGGAAAAGCATGCAGTGCTTATCCTGCTTTGCAGATGAACACTGTAACAAGGCCTACATGTTTGCAGACCTCATAATAAAGACAACTAGGATAAGGAATAGTATGGTTAATCATGCCCCAGACTTTCAGGAAAGTTGGTTGCGTCCACACAACTGAGGTTTATATAAATCAGAGCCACAGCAAGCTCAGTTTAAGTAATCCAGGATGATATGTTTCTTTTATTATAAGAATCACAATCAAATACAAAAGTATTGCTTCAGTGCTTAGCCAGGTGGCTACAGACCTAAGTGAGATAAAAATTAATGAATAGGGAGCAGAAAATTAAAATGGGAAAAAAAAAATCACTAGTAAAAATATTGAGAGGAAAAACATAAAATAATCAGAAAATTCATTGAGAGGAATGGGGTTTAGCCACACGGTAATTAAAGAAAAGTCCACTGATTCATCTGTTAAGTGACAGCTAATTAAAATTTTCTAATCACAGGAAGTTAACAGGCAAAGATACCAAAAAGGTGGAAAGTATTACATTCATATCTTTAAAAAATAGGGAGCAAAACCACAACTGTTGTTAGAGCTGGAATGGTCAGGAAACACTTAGGAGATGAACATCTTGAAAGGATGTGTAGAATCCCAGGGCAAGACTTCAGCCAAGCTTCGAATTCAGTGATATTAGAAATGATCTTTTCCTTCTGTAAGTGTTGCTATGGTGGCCCACAGTACATTGATGACTTTTGACATGCATTTGTCTACAGAAGCAATACTCAGTTTTGGTTTGTATGACTAGCAATATTTTTAAATGGATCTCGAAAGTGCTACATGGGCATAGTTTATTCTTGCATAACATGGATACAGCAACATATTCAAAATAAGCAAAAGTGTTAGGATGTACTCTTATAGAAATAGAAACAGTAGACTAAAAGTGGAAAACCAGCATATGGATCAAATTATAGATCTATCATAGTGGGAAGGACAAGAGAAATGAGTAAGCTTAGATTCACTAAACACCACACAGATCTAAAGATAAAAAAATATCCACGGATAGAATGAAAACCAAAAAACTGATTTCATTTTAATTTACTTATAGTAAATGGTAACTAAAGGAATATCACAAACAGAAAATATGAGTTTGGGAACATAAATTATACAAAAGTAAAAAAAGGGCAAAGCAAAATGATACACAGAATTTTGGCATCATATCTATTAATCACCTTAGCTCTATGACAGTGAGCAAAATGTGGTCACATGTGTTCAAATAAAGGTTTGGCATGCAAGTGCACCATGTTCAGAACTCCCATTAAAGTAATTTTATAGTTACTACAGTTTAAATATTACAAATAGAAAGTATAAACAACCCAAAGCTAGCTGAAATGAATAACCTTCAGTCTGGCTTTGCCTGCAGGATAACAGTGTGCAGAGGTGGAGGTTGGTTTATTTTTTTCTACTCATTAATTCACTGCATGATCTAGACTTTAATTAACTGGAAAAGGTCTAGAGACCTAAGACAAACAAATATATTTTAAGGAGCTGTTATTCACTTACTGTTTAGCTGCTTACTAAAACAAAAATGAAAGGAAAGTTGTTTGACAAAGTGAAACAGTTGGACCACAATGAAGACAGCATTGCCAGTAAGATATATTTTGAAGTTTGACAATCCTAATAAATGCTTTTTCTTGTTTGCACTGTAAAGCACTCAGAAAGATGTAAGTTTAAGGCTGGATTTTTTTCTATTTACCTGCCTCCTGTTCAGGATACAGCAATACCTCCGGTTTGATTTCATAAGTTGCATTAGCCTTGAACATTTGCCAGGCTCCAAGGCAGATTTAAAATGTTTGCAGTGTTATTCGAGTTATAAACAGTGAGATAAAAAGAAAGATGCCCTATATTTGCTGGAAAGCAACAGTTTGCCTGATTTTTTAAAATTAAAGCACTGGAAGAAATGAGAGGATACAATGAAGGTAGCACTATTTAATTTTAATTTGTTTCAAATTTTATTTTCACTGGTTTTGTTTGAAAAATTAGTAGCTCACAGGAACAAACATTAGTGACCCCACATTTTTTTAACTGGGTTCAATAAAGGCCATTATACGTTGCTGGTTACATAGCTAGAAACCATCGGTTGATCGATTCTGAAGTATTTAAATATCTTGGGTTCACCAAACTTTTGCTGAATCCAAGGTAGGGTTCTCTCAGAAGCCGTGATAGTAAAGGCCAGTCTAAGCACCTTTCCCTTCATGAAGTGATAAAGAGCATGCACCCAAGCAAGCTGTGCTAGAGGAGAACAAGCAAGCTGCTTTTTTTCCTCCCTATGCGTCCAGTCGTGGGGGTTGTCAAACAGTTCCCCTGTGAGTGCACTACCTGGTATTTTGTAGTTGACTGAGAGTTACTGAAAGAAGCTGAAGGTAACTGAAAGGTCAATGCTTGCTAGACACATGTGTTAGGAGACAATGTGCTTTGGGTCTTCATACTGAAGTGGTCTATCCAGGGAAGTTTGCAGATCAATTACAGAGCAGCCAGATTTTGTGTCTGAAGGATGACTTCAAGATCACAATCCAAAAACATACAGTTTCTAGCATGTAACCATGAAAATGAATAGAACTGTATTTTGTAATTTGCAATTCAGAGAAACTTACTTCTAGATATCTGAGGTCATAGGATTAAGAAGTAGTATTATAGAGTGTTATTTTATTAAAATGGCATGTCTTTTAAGTTCACAAATCATTCACATTTCAGAGCAAGTTTTGCAGCAGTCCTTATCAATCACCGATACGTTTCATATGAGAGAAGAGTAAATGGCCTTCTCCAGTTAAAACATCAATAGTTTCGTTCTCTGATTCTGAATCAATTCCTACAGAGGAATTAAAATTAAGGTCAGTTAAATTACATACTTTATGTACTTTACTCCAGCTGACAATCTGTTGGTTATAATGCAAGAACACAAGGGCTCAAATAGATTTCTCTGACATGGTGTGCCATCTGGCACAAAGCAGTCTCACAAATGCTGCTTCCCTGTTCTGCTTTTGCAGATCTAGTGACGGCATAATTGTAAGTGCTGTCAGTTTTCAGCAGCAAAGTTAGCTTAATGCAATCTATCTGTAGGTATCAAAATCACCATTGCCAGATGCAATGTTTCATGGTCTCAACTTAAAGATGTAATTATATTTCCATGCAGAAAAATTGTCCAACGTTAGAAGTACATTTGAAAGTGCAGCAGGATTAAAACAAGAAGTAGGGAATTATATCTGTGACTAGTTGGTTTATCGGTGCTTAATGGAGTAACAGATTAGGTAGCAAATGAGTTATTTCACTGTTACAGAGCCAAATTGTGATCTCATTTCCTCAGATGCAAGAGATGAGAATCTGCTTTTAATAAGTGAAGCAGTAACAGAATGAACCATCATGCAGCACTGCAGCTTAAGTGTTCCCAAGCAGCACTATCAGTACATGTCACTACTGGAGCAAGGATGGGTGTCTTTGCAACTTTGATTTCATAGCATTCTGGAATGATTTCATAGAATTATGAATGATGCTAGAATGTGTGGTAATGTTGTGATGCTGCACAGATGGTGACTGGCATAAAATTACTCTTTCATTTGTGACCCAACTCAGAATTCAACCTTAGGTCTCCAGTAGGGAAAAGGACAGTAAACCAACTCACTGTGACAGTTTTTTCCTCTTTCAATGAAATTTTTAAAGGTCTGGCTGAATGCTGCTGTTACTGGTGAAAATCTTTCCTAGACATTAATGCTACAAGGAAAAAAAGACCACACAGTTTATAGTAAGTGCACCACGTATTCAGATATGCTGAACAGCTAGATCTGCAGTTCTGAAAAATACCTCCTAACACAAAGATTCCATCATATTTTTTCCACAGTTCTTTATGCATGGCACTAAATGATGTTTATTTCATCTTCCTCAGTACACTATTTAGTGTTCAAGTTAACAGAAGGCTCTCCTTCAACCTATTTATGATTTAATATTGTTCAGTGGAGTCATTATACATTTCACAATTGTGTACACTTGCATTTAACGACCATAATTTTGTACTACAGTTCATCTGTAGGAACACAAAACACTTCTGAAAAATTAGAGAAAGCTATTTAATGTGTTTCTGATTTACCTACTCTGTCTTAAACTGAAGCAAAGGCATTTGTTACTGTAGATTTACAGGACAAATGAAAACATCACCCAAAGCACTGGTTATAGCATGGGATTTTCTAATTTGCCAGAAGATTCCGAACATATGTCATAGTTTTGCACAAGTGACAAGTACCATAACTGAACAGATATTTTTTGGTATGCCACTGTAACACTTTACTGTTTAGGCTGCATGACTGGCAAGATCCCAACTTTCTGTGATTCTGCAGTTTCAGAAATGCCATTCTCCCATGGAAACCTCTGTGCACTGCGGAACTAACTTCAAATGGAGGCCAAGGAGTTCCACTCCCTACTGGAGTGCACAGGGAACAGAGACACTGGTTTTCTGCAAGTAGGATTGAAATGGAGGGTGAAATTGAAAGAAAAGATGCATCTTCTGTATAGTTATTAGGAGCTTTGCTTCAGTAGCATATCCTATTTACAAATAAAAACATTTTTTAGTATTATTTAAGAAATAAATCTCTTTTGCCCCATTAAATAACACTTTATTGACTTCTATTTCCTTTGCAACAGAAGTTCAAAGAATGGTATTGCTAGCAACTTTTGCTTACTGATATGAATGCTGGAAACAAAACCAATTATTTACAGTACTTTTGAAAATGTTATCTCACATTAAGATGTTTGGACAATTTGAAGTAATTTCAATGCTTCCTTAGGACAGAACATATACTCTATTTAATAATTTTAGCTAGTATTTTTAGAAATAGAGGCCTAAAGTGTCTAAATTCATATGTAAAAATCTGAAATGGGATTCATTTTTTACAATGAATCCAGGTAGAATAGTAGAACACAAGTCACAAGTAGTAAATTGCTTGTTTTCATGGCAATATCACATTTATGAATTGCAAACCAAATGTGTCTGCATTGGATTGTGATTGCACAGAGAAAAAAAGCCAAGCTGAAGCAGAATAACAATCATTTATGGTTGAGCAGATGACTAATCAGGCTAACCCTAGATTTGGTTCCAGACCAAAAGTTCCGTTTAAAATACAGTGTTTATCTGTCTAGCTATTCTTATGGTCCCTCCCATCCATTTCAAATGAGTGATAAATTTGAGAATAACTGTTTCAAAGGGGTTCTTTCAATATAAAAAACCATACTATTTTCCTTTACAAAATTATAATTTTAATAGAAATTCTAAAAACGTTAACAAAGGACATAGAAATTTGCTAATTCCCATTTGGTATGCAAATATTCCTCTATTTGCCTACTATGACTGCAATTCAGCTTAAGATGTGCTCTTATCATATCTTTTAAAATGCCATATATCTTTTGAAATATCACATGAAATCTTATGTGACCCACTTTTTTTTAAAAAAAAAAAAAAGCAGTGCAGTAAAAGGTATTTCTCAGTGTACAATATTCCATTTTGGAGATATGCTGAGTGACATATTAGTCAGTAACTTAAATAATATATTAAAACACTTTTACTTTTTTTCCTAAAAAGTCTAGCTCTTACATGAGATGTGAATTATTAAATTCCATGGAACTGATTTCTACAGGGGATTTAGGAGGAGACTGAAATCTGAATATTCACTGGGATAATGCAACCCATTGTATTACCAGATTACTAACATAGTCCGTCTTTTCTTCTGCCATCCTTAAGACATGAAAAATATGTATCATTATAAAACATAACAATATCTACATTCCTTTTTTTTTTAATTGCATAATTCATAGATACAGAGACAATTCATTAAGCCAGATAATGGTATTTTCAGTTTTATTCTTTTAAAGCCCCTAAAAATTAATTAGTATGCAACATGCAAATGTAACCCAAGGAATTGCTTTCTTTCAGACCCAATAACTGACCTTTTGCTCACCCATAATGTATCTTTCAACAAAAGGCCTTGTTCAGAAGGGAACTTAAATACTCAAACAAGATAGCCTGTGCTTTGCTGGCAGAGTCACAAAGAGAACTTTTAAGCCTGCATATTAACTCAACCTGGCAAACATATTTTATGATGTAATATATCCCATTTAACACACCCAAAAGACTCTGTTTTTTTTCCATGCAGAATATTGCACAATATATGAAGAGCTACATCCAAAGGCTATTTCTCTATACCTTTAGAATGTAGGAAGAAGATGGAAGCAACAAGAAGAATGATGAATCTTTATGACTGTTGTGTCTCAAAATCCAGCTCGTCAAGAAGCTGCAACAATGATGAATCTTTATGACTGTTGTGTCTCGAAATCCAGTAAAATCCAGCTCGTCAAGAAGCTGCAAGTTTTCCTCTCTTCCAAGACCAGTTCAATTCACTCCACTTTAGAGTGACAGACTATGTGGATGCACAAAAGTTCTGGGATTTGCTGCTACTAAAACAAAACAAAAAAGGACTGCTGTGAGCCATTGATTTGATAATCCCTTATTTATGGCTTTTCTCATTTTAGAGAATCCTGGTCTGGTATGTGAAGATTTGTCCTGCTATCTTCCGTACAGACACCCAGAGGACTGTCTGTTGTCAGTAGGTAGAGTGTTGCCAGGTTTAAACTGTCAGACATGGTGGAGAGAACATTCTTTATGGAAGAATTCAAGCTGTGCTCCAGGGGAGAAAAGTCAAGCAACAACAATATGTAAATTTAAGTTCAACACTCTTTTTTTGCTAAAGCTCCCTTATAAGGAACAACCGTTTCTCCTGGCCTGCATCCCATGGAGCTGGAAGAAGACTGGCAAGAGGGGGGACGACAAGGTGAATAATGAAGACTGTTAACAGCAAGTCTGAGAACAAAGCAGCAATACCACAAGTGCTGGCTCTTCTTGAATAACTTCCTACCACTTTGTATCTAGGATACTTAGATGATTTCTCTTGATATTATTTCCTTTTACTTTTAAGGATGTTGAGAAGATACTCTGTTTTTCTTAAGAAGCACCTAAGCTGTGAGAGACATGAACATCCACAGAACTCTGTGTCCTGGAAACACACTGGTTAATCAGTTAATCACTTAAGGTGTACTTGCGAGAACCACATGTGTGATTTGAAGATGCACAAATCTAGCTTTATTCCAAGCCTTCAGTAAACTAGGATGGTGAGCTGCTGTATTTCCTCTCCCTACCAGTGCCAGAGAACTGTAAATTTTAATATGGGGCATGGATGGAAAGAACATCATCAAGCAGGGAATTAGTATTTATTCTCCCTCAGCTTTAGACACAGCTTTAAATTTGTTCGTTGCTCATTTCAGATAGTGTAATCTTACTAGAAGGATACGAAAAATAATATACCTTCTTCCAAAAACCAGAGTATAGTTTGTCCATAAATCATACAAGAATGTACTAGGCATCCAAGCAAAGTATGTGAATAATCCAAAATACATTGTGTATGCACATTGGAAGACAGAAAAGAATTCCTCACATGCCTCAGAAATGGAACAGATTAGTCAGTAATTCATACAGATTTTTTCTGCAAAGCAAAGTAGGGGAAAATGTCACCAAAATTAGTCGTCTCCAAGAATTTTCAGTATTTCAGTCCCCTCTGTCTCCCACGATAAACAGATCGGTGGAAAATGTTCGTGTAATGCCTAAAGGAAGTGAAACCTCAGGAATAAAAGCAATAGTTCTGATGTTATTCCATGACCAGACTGACAGAGGAATGAAAATGCAGCAGTGACTATAATGATACTTTGATTACAATGGAATTTACGTATAAC
>NW_010137133.1:275-1184 GCF_000699245.1 Pterocles gutturalis | reverse complement strand
CCCATGGGTGCTGCCCCCCACACACCTCCGCCTGCTTCAGCTCCTCCCGGCTGATGTCCTCCAGCGACGCCTCCAAGAAGTTCATGGCGTAGCGCTCGATGGGCGTCAACTGCCGCCGCCGGGCATGGGGGGGTCACCAGGACATCGGGGTGTCCCCTCCCACCCCACCGAAGATCTCGGGGTCCCTTCCAGCCCCACAAACATCCAGGTTCTCCTCAACCCCCTGGAGATCCTGGTCCTCCTGAACCCCCTGGAGATCCTGGTCCTCAACCCCCTGGAGATCCTGGTCCTGAAGCCCAGGAGATCCTGGTCCTCAACCCCAGGAGATCCTGGTCCTGAACCCCCTGGAGATCCTGGTCCTCAACCCCCTGGAGATCCTGGTCCTGAAGCCCAGGAGATCCTGGTCCTCAACCCCAGGAGATCCTGGTCCTGAACCCCCTGGAGATCCTGGTCCCTCCATCCTCCACCCAACCACGTTGTCCTGAACCCCCTGGAGATCCTGGTTCTCCTGAACCTCCTGGAGATCCTGGTTCCTCCACCCACCCATGTTCTCCTGAACCCCCTGGAGATCCATGTTCTCCTCAACACCCTGGAGATCCTGGTCCTGAACCCACTGGAGATCCTGGTTCCTCCACCCACCCATGTTCTCCTGAACCCCGTGGAGATCCATGTTCTCCCCAACCCCCTGGCGATCCTGGTCCTGAACCCCCTGGAGATCCTGGTCCTCAACTCCCTGGAGATCCTGGTCCTCAACCCCCTGGTGATCCTGGGTCCTCAACCCCCTGGAGCTCCTGGTCCTCAACCCCCTGGAGATCCTGGTCCCTCCATCCTCCACCCACCCATGTTCTCCTGAACCCCCTGGAGATCCCGGTTCCTCCACCCACCCAGGTTCTCCTGAACCCCCTGGAG
>NW_010137133.1:0-233 GCF_000699245.1 Pterocles gutturalis | reverse complement strand
GAGACCCGGGTCCCTCCACCCCCCCCCCACCCATGTTCTCCTGAACCCCCTGGAGATCCCGGTTCCTCCACCCACCCAGGTTCTCCTGAACCCCCTGGAGCTCCTGGTGGCCCCGGTCCCCCGCGTCCCCACCTGCTCGACCAGGGCGGCGATCTCCTGCTCGGCCTTGGAGAGCTCCTCCTCGGGCTCGGGGCCACCTCGTTCCTCCTCGGGGCTGAGGCTCTCGTTGAACT